>NC_057796.1:384595126-384895126 GCF_018294505.1 Triticum aestivum
GAGTCTGCAGAACCCAAGGGAAAAGGGGATAGGTGGTAGCAAATGGTAAAACCAAGGTTGGGCCTTGCTGGAGGAGTCTTATTCAAAGCAAACTGTCAAGGGGGTCCCATAAATCACCCAACCGCGTAAGGAACGCAAAATCAAGGAACATAACACCGGTATGACGGAAACTAGGGCGGCAAGAGTGGAACAAAACACCAGGCATAAGGCCGAGCCTTCCACCCTTTACCAAGTATATGGATGCATTAGTTAAGATAAGAGATATTGTGATATCCCAACATAAACATAATCCAACATGGAGCAATCTTCATCTTCACCTGCAACTAGCAACGCTATAAGAGGGGCTGAGCAAAAGCGGTAACATAGCCAAACAATGGTTTGCTAGGAAAGGTGGGTTAGAGGCTTGACATGGCAATATGGGAGGCATGATATAGCAAGTGGTAGGTAGCGCGGCATAGTAATAGAGCAAACAACTAGCAAGCAAAGATAGAAGTGATTTCGAGGGTATCGTCATCTTGCCTGAGATCCCGCAAGGAAGAAGAACGAGTCCATGAAGAAGACAAACGGACGTAGTCGAACGAATCCTCACAACTCCGGAACGAAACCGAAGCTAACGAGAGAAGAACCCGGAAAGAAACAAACAACATAGTAAACAACCACCACATAAACATGGCATGATGCACAATCAAGTATCATGCACGTCCGGTTTAAATGAAGCATGGCATGGCAAAATGCAACAAACAATACTACATATTCAGTGGAGCTCAATATGTAACAAGTTGCATATTGACGAAAACACCCCATCAAATATTTAGTTCTCTCTCGTTTATGTACCCAACAATATTAAATGTTGATTAACATGGCAAGAGGTGAAGCATAAGTAAAACTAACTAATTAAGCAAGTTAAATGAGGCTGGAAACAATCAACAACAATTCCGGAAAATCCTCATGTCCATATTTTGGAATTGGCACTGTTCTGCCTAAAACCATATTTTATTGTTGTTAAACAGGAAAATAAAGTGCACCAAGTTAATCTATGCATTTTTCTACCCCATTTACATATAAAGTTTATTAAATTTGGAGCTACGGTTATTTAGTTATGAAATAAATCATTTTAACATGGCAATCGAGCAAATTTAAACAAACAGCATGTTCAACATTTTAAACAAGGATGAAAGTTGCATATTATGAAACTAGATAAAAATCTAAGCATTTACATATATAAATCATTTTAATATGATGCACGGTTCATGAGTTATTACATGCATGAAGTTCAAGGGTTTTTCTGCAAATCTGTTTTCTCAGCATTAATAGGCAAAATCGCAGATAGAGAAAAAAAAACAACACTGGGCCGAAACTGACTGGCCCAATGGTGCACAGGAGAGGGGCGGGTGCTGCTCACCCTGGGCCAAGGCCCGCTGATGCAGAGGCTGGGTCGGGGCGGACTGGGCCGCGCGGGGACGTCGCTGGCGACGCGGTCAACGCGCGAGGCAGAGGAGGCGCGTGTCCCTGTCGCCCGAAGCAGAGGCGAGGCAAAAGGCAGGGGCGAGGTCGACACGGCGACGCTGGGGCTCCGGCAAGCGACGGGGAGGCCTGCGGGAGGTGGGACGAGCCGGACGACGTGGACTCCGCCGAAGGGCGCGGTCGGTGGAGCCCTTGGGAAATGGATGAGCTCCTGTGGGGGAAAAACATGGCCGGCGGTTAGGACGTGGAGAGGAGGAGGCAGAGGCAAGGTCGTGGTGGAACGGCTGCTCACCTAGGCGACGACGGCAAGGCCGCCGGAGGCCTGGGTCGGAGCGGAGGAGAGGCCGGGGAAGCTCCGTGGCGACGGGGGCGAGCTTCCGAGGGACGCGGCTGGGACGAGCGGGCGCTCGCTGGATGCATCGTCCTCCTCGCACAGTAGAAGAAGGGGAGGGCAGCAGGGTCCTGGACGGCGACGCAGTGATTGGACGACGAGGTAGGAGACGGCAGCTTGGCGCGGAACTTGGCTGGGGCAGCGAAGGCGCAGGGAGGGAAGCGAGACTTGGCGCGGCATGGCTTGAAGAAGGCCTCGTGGAGACAAACTCCGGGAAGCAGGGAACGGGGCGACGACGAGCTCCTCGGGAGGCACGGGCATGGCGCTGGTTGAGGAGGCCGGTTCCCGTCCAGATAGAGCGACGGCAGGATCCTTGGGGTCGTCCATGGCCGACTCTGCAGCGAGGGAAAAAGAGAGGCCTGCGTGAGAGAGAGAGAGAGACCAGAGAAGAAAGGGAGGCGGGAAGAAAAATAGGAAGGGTAGGGGACGACCTGGTCGGTGACTTCGGTCGCCGGCGGGAGAAGTTGCTCGGGGTCGAGGACGAGCTTCTGGCTCGAGGCAGGGAGGGATGGGCTGTAGGTGGAGCTCGAGGGGAGCTGCTGGTTGGATCGATGGAGGGATTGGGTGGATCTGAAAACGAGGAAGGGAGGTTGTGGATTTGGATCGGGAGGATCCCGAGGGGGATTTGGTGAGTGGGGCTAGTGGCGGCGGCGTGGCGGGACAAGGGGGAGGATTTTTAGGGTTTGCCAAAATGGACTAGGGGTGGACGAATATATATACATCACGGATTAGGTTAGGGGCTAATCGGACCCTCCAATTAAAATCAAACGGTCGAGATAAATAGGTTGGGGAGTCCAACAAAGAAAACGGAGATATTTTATAGATGTTTGGGGATGATCCGAATCCAAAGGTGACAACAACCCGGGTCGGGTTCGGGTAAGTTTCGGACGCACACGCGAGGGGTCTATGCACTATGCAGAGAGATAAGGCGAACAAAGAAGAGGGAAACGAGAACCCGGTTGGTCTCGAAACGGTCAACGAAAGCAAGGGGGACGCGGCAACTACGAACGATTGCAGTTTTAAAAACAATGACGACAACGAGTGCCGATGCAATGCGGATGATGACATGATGAATGCAACAAACAAAAAATAACACGCGGAAACAATGCAAAACATGGAAAGCGCCTGGAGCGTCGGTCTCGTGGCGTTACAACACTCCACCACTACAAGAGGATCTCGTCCCGAGATCTAGGATGGCACCGGAGAGAAACGGAGGAGGAAGAGGTAAAACAAAAGTTGCTTCTTTGACAAACGAGTGAAACCTAAGAACCTTGAGAGGTCCCAAAGCTTGAAGAAATGACACGACGGAGGTGAACAAAATTTAAAACACTCCGTTTAGCAAGAGGAACAAGGAACATTACAAGAACCTTGTAGGTTGAAAGACATAAGAAAAAGGGTTACAATGGACAAGAAGTATATGCAAGCACTCCGGTTGAAATGAGATGTACATGGAACGATAAGGATCAATTACAACAACACTCCGGTTGGAAATGGAAGGCATAGAATATGAACTTGGCAAAAAGAAAGCACTTGGATGAGACTCCGGTTACAAGAGGAATGATAGACACAACACTCCGGTTAAAACAAGATAAAGAAGGAATAAGAATGATATAATTTGGACAGCACTCCGACTGTAAATGGAAGGAATTGAACATGATCTTGACAAGATGAGAGGATACTCGATGAAATTAACAACACATTGCCTCCGGAACTAAAGAAAGAATGGCACAAGGGGTAAGAAAGATTTCAGACAGCACTCCGGTTGAGGAAAGAGACAAAACTTGATAAGATGAGAGAACTCGAATGAAAACACGACACTCCAGCTAAACGGATAAGAAAGGAAAAATAACATGATCTTGACAAAACAAGATGATTGGTCGAAGAGAGCGATATCACAATGCCTCCAGAAGAAATAATAGAAGATAGTTGGAATGAATAGAACGAAGAATGAAACCAACATCTCCTACCATAAATGAATTTGAAAGAGCATCCTTACGAAGTAGGATTGAACGGATTTGTTGGAAAACCAACAACGAAAAGAACAAGCTTGTTGTGGGCTTATGGAACACATCTCAAAATTATGAGGTGACAACCCGCCACTAATGGAAACAATTGTTTGCTTGAGATCAACGAAGAGATGAAAACTTCTCTCGCCGAGAGGATAGGAGAAAACTTGGATCATTGATAAGCACCATAATAGCAACATTCCTTAGGGAAGGCTTCAGGTGAAATATAACCCAAGATAACTCCAACAAAGAGATTGATGTGTCGAAAGATCTCCTGAGCGAAGAGAAAAAATGGTGGGTTTAAATATCTCATTCCTTACAACTTATGAATCATGAAACATGAAGAAAATTATCAAGAATGACATAACACCACCTCAAAAGATAAGAGAGAAAGAATCGCACTTCGGAATGCAAGATGAAGAATGCTTGAACTTCTCAAAACAAACATGTGTTGAGCACCATGTTTATTTTAGAGTATAGCTTGACGGATCTTGACTCCGAGAAAAATCTTGAAGAACAATTGAAGAATGAAAAGAACCCTTGACGAAGCACCATGTAGAGCCTCCATGAAAAACTCCGGTAATAAAAAAATGATCAAACGAAAGGGAAAGTTGAAAAGAACTCCGGGAGAAGCCTTGCAATGATTAGATGAAGCTTTGAAATGATATAATTGAAATAACTTGGAGCTCCGTCAAGAAAAACGAACAAATGAGATCAAGAATTTTGATGAATCTCAGGAATAAGGAATTGAATTTTTACTCGATGAAACAAGAATAAGAATTATGTTATGCATATCCTTCACCAGTTTAAATTGATGACAAGCAACGGATTTGGCATACTACTTATTCTCGTAGAAAGGATTAAAGAGAGATACTGCTCAACTTGGGAAGGTCTTCAACGAACCACCGGTAGGATTTGGAAACAACGAATGAATTGATATGATAACGAGGGAAGAGAAATCTTGAACGAACCACCGCGAGAATTGAAAATGAAAGTAGCAAAGGCACAATTCAACGAAAAGAATTATAAAATGAATGAAGATACTTGACAGAATTTAGATACACGAGAACGAAGAGATCATGAACTGATTAGAGGATATTTCAACGGTGCACCGGAATAATATGGAGATGAACAAAGAGACATCAATTTAGAATAATTGGAGAACGAGACTGAAAACTTAGAACGAAGAAAACTTCTGAAATGATGGCCTTTGGATGATCAAGAAATGAAAACAACTCATGAAATGCTCCGGATGGGTAAGAAAAGAATTGCACGATTGGAAACAATTTGAGAGGATGGCAACAAGTTAGAACCATGAATCTTTGGAAGAACGGGTAAGGATTTAAGAGGAACTCTTCTTCGGTCTTCAAAATCCGAGAATGACGACGAGAAATACCACCAAAATTATTGAGACACTCCGGAACAGTGGATAATAGAAATGATGAACCAACGATGAAAGAATTTGAAAGATCTTGGAGAAAGACATATGAATGATGAAAATTCATTCTTACGTCAAACTTTGAAATGAATTTGAGAATAACTCCAGAAAAATTAGAAGAGTCGGGTAAGATCCTGGGAAAAGACCAGTGGGTTAGGGCCCACTCAAAAGAAACACCGTTGAACAATTTAAAAAAAGAGATTGCGCCGGTTGAATTAAATGGCTTGAATGAGATAACAACCTCGAAATAGCTTGAACGGATCTTGAATGAAAACACGAATCTCCTGAGATATCTTCAACACTCCGGAACACATGAATGGCGAGAAGTGGATGATTAAGAGGTACACCGGCATGAAAAAGCATTTGAAACAAGGAAAGGAATGTGACCAACATTGAAGGCTTGAATTTAGTCTACCGGAGAAGAAAAAGAATGAAGAATGATAAACTTGAAGAACATCTTCATGAGAACCACCGGGTAAGAACATTGATTGAAAAGAATGAAGGGACTTCACATGAATAAAATGGATACGGTAAACGTAGCTCTGGAGTTGATGACCTCGCTCGCAATGAACCACCATCCCAGGTGCTTGCTTTAACTTTGTGGTGTCATATGTGGTTGCATGTTCCATATGGTGTCTAGCTTGTATTCGAAAGGCCGAAGTCGGTAAGATAAGGAAAGATATTTTTTTACATGAACCACCATCCCATGAGCACCAGAAGACAAATAGCTAGTCAGGGCACTGGCCGAGCCAATGACAAGCCCAGCAAAGATAGGCATCACTTGGAAGCCAACTAAAAAGCTGCGATGGTGGCGAAGCAGCCCGCCTCCCACCAGGCTCTCAGGTCCTAGATGATCATGCTCACCACTCCAGCCGAATGTCTAGCTTGTATTGCTTCCAATTTGGTTAAATTGCATCTGCTTAGCTTACACATTATACCTTTGAATATGACATGCCTTTCAGTTTTTGGTATATACTAGTACATCTGTGTATTAACCATGTTCTTACATCAAACTAATTTTCTTGTGTATCCCTCATCAATCACTGATGACGAGGCAGGCAGGCAAGGGGACTACTCCTCATTTAAAGAATGCAGCGTCAGCCTCCCGACATGATTCTCAAGAAACAGAAATGCTAGATGAAGATAGTGAACGTAGCTCTGTAGTTGATTAGAGCATTTCCCCTACACTAGCATCACAGGTGCTTGCTCTAACTTGGCAGCGTGATATGTGGTTGCATGTTGCATATGGTGTCTAGATTGTAATTCTTCCAATCTGGTTAAACTGCATGTGCTAGTCTGCTTAGCTTATACATTATACCTGTTAATGTGACATGCCTTCCTGTATTTAGTACATAGTACATCTGTCTATTAAGCATGTCCTTACATAAAACTATTGTTTTTTTGTATCCCGCATCAATCAACATGACGAGACACCTTTAGTATATGCAGTGCGATATTAGTTGCATCTTTCATATGATTTATAGCATGCGCTGCTTCTAATTTGTTGAAATTCCATTTATGATGGGACGCTTTTAACTTGGCAGAGTCATATTGGTTGCATCTTTCATGTGGTGTCTAGCTTGCATTGCTTCTTATTTGCTGGAATGGTTTCTGCTTAGTTTACACAAACAGTTGTGAACATGGCATGTCGTCCTGTTTTTCGTACAGATTCCATCCTGGTATCATGTGTTTGCCTTACATCAAAGTAGTGATTGTCAGTATCATGCATGAATGAGTTCTGAAGAAAGAATTTTATTGCTTTTTCTTGTCGGTTTTACTTGACAATTCAAAATCAATAAAGCGGAAGGAAGTTAGCAAGGCAGCAGATAAAGGTGCTCCTTCCGAACGGAGGGCCTCTACAGTTTCTACTCCTCCACACCTCCAAGATGATTTCCAAGACAACACATGCATAGACACTCAACAAAGCTATGTTTATGATGAGCACGTCTCCCCTAGTGCAGCATCAACGGTGCTCCCTCTAACTTGGCACTGTTATATGTGGTTGCATGTTATGTGTGATGTCTAGCTTGTATTGCTTCTAATTTTGTTGAATTCCATCTGCTTACTTTACACATTATACTTGAATAAGACACGTGTTCCTGTTTCTAGAACATACAATATCTGTCTATCACACCATGTTCTTACATCAAATTACTACTGTTGTGTAACCTGCAACAATCACTTATCATAAGACACGTTTGACTTCGGAGTGTGATATAGGTTACATCTCACATTCTTTTCTAGCTTGTACTACTAATTTGTTGAAATGGCACTTATGACGAGACAGTTTTAACTTGGTAGAGTGATATTCGTTGCATCTTTCATATGGTGTCTAGCTTTCATTGTTTCTAATTTGTTGAAATGCCTTCTCCTTAGTTTACACATCATAAGCTGTGAATATGCAATGCTGTGAATATGCAATGGCACTAATGACGAGAGACCTCTAACATGGTAGTGTGATGTTGTTTGCATCTTGCATACGATTTATTTCTTGTACTGCTTCACATTTGTTTAAACGCCATTTATGATGAGACACTGTTAACTTGGCAGAGCGATATTTGTAGCATCTTTCATATGGTGTCTACCTTCCATTGCATTGCTTCTAATTTGGTGAAATGTCTTCTTCTTAGTTTACACATCATAGTTCTGGTTATCTCTTCCGTCCTGTTTTTCATACATATTACATCCTCCTATCATGTGGTTGTCTAACATCAAAGTTCAGTTCGTCTGCATCACACATCAATTTGTTCTGAAGAACTAAATTGTTATTCGTTTTTCTTGTCAGCTTGACTTAACATGGCACAGAGAAAGAGGAAGAAACACAGAATGGCAGGGAATGAGAAGCGGATGAATCCTGCAGATTTTGCTGGTATTGATGGTGCAATAGAAGGTCAAAGTCCAGCAGAAAATTCTACAAACATGGCATCCCATGCTACACGAGTTGCAAAAAAAGCCAAACAGAAACAAATAGCTGCCACCAAACAAGCAGAGACAGCCCTAGTTATTGCAACACCCTACCACAATACTACCAGCTGCACGACTTACTCGTGCGTCAACTGAGCTAGCAGCATGTCCCCAAGCTCCCTTGCCACCTGACACTACTTCCCAAGAACTCTTGACACAAGACGAGTTGGCAATATCAAATGAACCTTGTGAGCTTCAACAGCAAGAAGGTAGTTGCTGGAGTCAAGTTACAGTTGCATGCTTCTTTATATGTAGTCCCACAGTTTTATGTACACTAACACTTCCTATGTTCGTTGTTGGACTAGCACCTAGGCGCAAGAGGAAACAAACATCAGGGATCATGCTCGATAGGTTAACTAAATCTAGAGGAGGAAGAATGGAGATCTGTTTTGAGGCAGGTTTAAAAAGGCCACGGGATGCTACAGAGTCAGCCAAGTTAGTATCAGAGGCAGCGGTTGTCGTTAGGTGTCATGTACGTATCCTCCCAACATGGATTCAGTACAGGAATGACAAAGACGAAACCCAGTTCAACACCTTCCTCGACCATTTATCTATAAGTATGGTTATGTATGGAAACTAGTAATATCGTATTGCTCTATCCCATACTTTCTAGGTTGCTGATAATGAGACTCCCATAATTTTCAACAGATGAGGTTCAAGTTGGATAGCCAAGATGATGCAACCAGACAAGCTTGCACCCACGTTTTCAAGTCTACTCTGCGACAGTATCGGTATAACTTGAGGAAAACTCACTTTGAAGGCAAGGCTAACGGTGAACTTTCACAAACATCTCCAGTGGAAAATATATCGGATGAAGACTGGAGGGGCCTCGTTAAACACTGGTCTGATCCAAAGTATCAGGTACATTATATATATGTGATCAGATCACATGTTGAAGTCCTATTTACGCATGTGCCACACAAATCTATCTTCTTGTAGGTGAACTGTTCAAAGAACAAGGCCAACCGTACGAAAGTGAAATTCCAACAGACGACAGGATCTCGTAGCTATATTGCACACTGCGAGGCTCTTGTAATTAGCTGTTGTTTCACTCTTTTCGCTGTACCATATTATCAGATCTATATTGACTTGTTCAAAATGCAGAGGAAAGCCCGCAAGGACCAAAAAGTACCTGAACCAAATGCTGTGGAAATCTTCAACGACTGTCACACCAGCAAGAAGAAGGGCATGACTACACCAGTCAAAGCCGCTGTTGTAAGTCCTTAATCCTCATGCCTTTTAACTAAAACTTACTCTGACTTGTGCCTTGAACTGCATGGTTTGCAGCCAATGTCTATTACTCTTTTCAATTTTATACACAATTGTCTTAGCGTATCATTCCACCTTACAAGGTTTAAAAGAGAGGAGTGATGTTCCTTTGATCTTGACCCGTAATCTAGTTCCGTGCTGGACTTGCCCACACAACGTTACAATTGCCTGTTTGTCTATTCTCAGTTGTTTTGTGATATGAATGATGTCATACTATGCTTACCGTATTGTAAACTTCGTCTCTTTATCCTTAGCCCTCAATACAATGTGAAGAAATAGACAATACATTAGCATGGTACATGGTCATATGTTTGGAACCTGGTTTTATTATGTACTTTGCAATAAAATACAACTAATATTTTACATGGGTTCACCAGAATAAGTTTTGTATATAGACCAAAGCTATTTTGTTTGGTTTTGCTGCCTCCTTAATATCTTCTGTTCTGGTACTACTAATGTAAAACCTCAACTTTTCAGCAAGCTATGGAAAAAATGGTGGAACCGCCACCTTCTGAAGGTGGCGAGGCAACTATAACCGCAATGTCAGCTCGTGCTGCAGTGGGTCAGTACCTGTCCACTAACAGTGCCAAAAGCACGTTCCTGCGTAATACTAGGTTGGTTGTAAGGCAATATCGTCCAAACTGCCTCATGATCAAGATATGCAAGCTCAAAGCAATGTTGTATCTGCGCTCCAGACACAAGTCCATTCCCTAACAGAGACCCTTTGTGAAACAAGGAGAAACATTGCTCAATGTCGTCAAGATATGCATGGTTTTGAAACCAGACTATCAGACATTTGCTATGTTGTTCAGGAGCCTAGGGGAAATGAAGGCGAGGGTTATGGTGCTCCATCGGGCAATACAGCATGAAAACGTAACAGTCAGGTCAAATGAACTGAGCTTCTGAACTTCTGGTGGTGCATTTATCTACTAGACTGTTAAGTTTTATGCCAACCTTCCTTTTGTTATATAGTTGTAATTTTTTTTGGTGCGATACAAAATTTATTCTTAACGTGCAGCCACCGGCTGAAGAAAACAGCAAGCCATTTTTGTATAGTGTAGGGTGTTCCCTATATTTGCACTGGTGGCGATCTTTGATGCCGAGTGGATGTAATCTGTCCAATCGCCTTAATAGCCTAGCGTTAGTTTCGGCCTTATTTATTTCCTAGTCTTCTTTTTCCCTTGTTTGCTAGTGGCCGCAACTACCATGGGCCATATACGGGCCGTAGGATCCATGGGTCTCCTACGGGCCGTCAATAAATGGGCCTGTAATCGGTGGGCCTCGGGCTGTCGGATAAATGGGTCTACATGGGCCGTAATCGGGCGTAATTGGTATCGGCCCAGCATGGTAACAGGCCGTTAACAGGCCGTTAACAGGCCATAGGACAGCAAAGGCTTAATTCTGTCACAGGCATAATGGGGCGTTAATGGGCCAGAATATAGGACGGGCTAGAAACGGCGCAACGGGTTAACAGGCCAGAAACGGGCCGGCTCTTGCCATGGGCCGAATTTGGCCCATTAGGGTAACAGGCCAGTAATGGGCCGACTCTTGCCATGGGCCGAATTTGGCCCATTAGGGGAACAGGCCAGTAACGGGCCGACTCTTGCCACGGGCCGAATTTGGCCCATTAGGGGAACAGGCCAGTAACGGGCCGGAAGTAATCGAGGGCTGAAAAGGAGCCCAAGAACGTATGGGCCGTCAATAGGCCGAAAGCTAACACGGGCTAGAAACAGGCCATGTAAATCACGGGCCGTTAATGGGTATAAAGAAAATTACTGTTCATTATGGGCTAGAGTCACCGTGGGCCTGTAAAGGGCCAAAAGATACGAAGTCCTGATATGGGCCGAAAGACGTCATGGGCCATACATGGGCCAAAAGTGAAATGGGCTGGTGTTATATTCGACGGCCCACATGACGTTGTTGGGCCGATTTCCTTTAGGGCCTAACGGGCTGTGAGTTAACGGGCCAAAAAATGGGCTATTTGCGAAGAGACCGTTAACAGGCTTTTCATGGGCCAGCCCGTTAACTTTTGACCAAGTCAAACAGGCCGGCTTTGTAAGCTAAATGGGCCAGTGGTGGGCCGTGGCACATGTCGACATATCATAGGCGCCTATCTGACCCACTGACGAGCTGACATGTGTTTCGTCCGGCCAATAAGAATTTTACACGTGGAAATTTCCCATTGGTCGGGGCTGTTAATGTGTTATCGGATCCAAAACCCGACCCGATAGCTTAACGGAGTTCCGTTATGGTGGATGCCACGTGTCGGTCACCCTTGACGAAAGCACTTCTGTGACGCATGATTTATCGTCATGGAAGTGGACACTTCCGTGATGATAATTTTGGTAATGTCATGGAACACTTCTACGATAGCACAGGTATGACTGTCTTGATTCTGTCATAAAATCATCATGGATGTACATGCATGACAAAAAACGCGACCTACTGTGACAAACACGTATCATCACGGAAGTGTATTTTTTGTAGTGAAAGTATATCCAAACATGAGGGCTAGTTTGAGCTAGTTGCATCTAACCCACCCAAAAAAAATATCCAACCCAAGAGGTGCTAATTGGAGCTAGTTCTCCTAGTGCATTTATTGTCAATCTAACCCTATCATCCAAACACGTTTTTGGATGGAGTTAGTTCAGGGTTAATCATGAGCTAGAAACTAACTCTAACCTCTAGCTAAGTTGAGTATCCAAACAGGGCTGGGCTGTTGTTGTTGCTGCTCTTCTACGTATATCTAGACATCATCAGAACATTAAGGTAACACTCTTGTTGTTATGTAGCCTAGGATTGCATATTTAGACATTATGTACAGTGCATGTTGCTATGTAGTCTCAGATATATTACATATGGCCCTAGTTAACCTAACGATAAATGGGTTACAGATATATTCAGTTAAAAGTCTGATTCACCGATTAGTCCCTTATCAGCCCCCGGCCTATATGGTACCAACTACCGATATCCTGAACAGTGAGTATATATAAGCCATGGGATGAAACTAGCCTCGATAGAAAACATCAGTCGTTCCCAAAATTGTCCTGTGTAGGTACATCGAGAGGCATGTTGAGCACAACAGGCTAAACATCAACCAAAATTATCCATGGCAGACAAAATAATCTCCAAAAGATAGCTTCAGTGTGCAGGTTTAAGCACGCTAGTAAATCAAAACAAGTGAAAAGGTGTGTTAACTGCAACAGGCCTAACATTTAACAATAAGCAAACATAGTCATTCAAACTGGTATTGTGCCGGTCTAAGTACACTGGTTATTGTTAAATAAAAATGGAAAGGCGTGTTAACTACAAGATGCAGCAACCAAATCCAGTCATTCATAGTGGTATTGTTGAAAATGGTACTGATCAAATTGAACTACACAAATCATACTTGCACATATAGAATATCACGTTGTGAATAACTGGAATAAACAAGGCATACTACGAACAACCAAAGATATCATTTGAAACTAGACATATGCTAACTACAAACAACCGAACAATTAAAGAACTTTAAAAGAGGTATATGGTAGCTATAACACGCTTAACAACAAGCAAATATATGCATTCCTATCGGTATGTTTAAAACTGGATTGATGAAATGTACTGCACAATAAATAATTACACATATAGAGTATCACATTGTGAACAACTGAAATAAACAAGGCATACTGCAAACAACCAAATATAGCAATTAAAACTGGACATATTCTCACTACACTACAAAAGGGACTCAACAAAACAAATCATGGGTTTCCCCCTGTAAAGAGGCACGACAAAACAAATCATGGGTTTCCTCACTTGTCACAGATGGGCTCGTTCCCATGGGAAGAGCACGGAACCTGGATGCGCTCCATGTTGTCACAGATGGGCTCCATCCCCTTGGAAGAGCACGAATGTAGGGTGCCCTCCCTGATGTCGCAGACGGGCTATTTCCCCTTGGAAGAGCCGGAGAGGGTGTCCTCCTCATGGTCGCCGTCGATGAGGTCTGAATTGGAAGTTGTGGATCCCAAGCCAGCATCACAGAACGTGTCCTTCAGAAATGACAAAAGGGACTCGATGGCGATGTAGGATGGCAAATTGTTGACAGCGAGCCAGAGGAGATCAGCGGCGGGGCATGGATGAGATCGATGGCGGTTGAACCCGAGGGGTTGGGGTGGGCCACTTAACCTGTGACATAGCCTGCCTCAGGCCGTCGCGGTCGATGACCTCGATGTCGTAGCCGGTGTCTGAGACATACCCACATACTCTAGCCCGCTGTTTGAAAGTGCGTTATATCGACTAGAAGGGGGTGAATAGGCGATTTTTATGAATTCTTCAATGAGGAATTTGCGGGTGAGGAAATTCCTTAGCGAAGAACTACTTGCAGCGGAATAAGTACTCAAGAGTAAGCATAGCAGAACATAGGCATGGTCATCATGATGAAATGAATACAAACACAGAGCAGAGAAAGCGTAAACACAGGATAGCACAGGATGAAGACAAACATACTGAAGAAATTGAACTGAGGAAATTGAGAAAGTCTTCAGTCAAAGTCTTCAAACACAGATATGACAAGCACACAACACAGTAATGAGGAAATGAAAGAGTTGAGGAAATAGAACCAGTAGGCTTGGTGAAGACAATGATTTGGTAGACCAGTTCCAACTGCTGTCTCAGTTGTACATCTGGTTAGGGCGGCTAGGTATTTAAACCTGAGGACACACAGTCCCGGACACCCAGTCCTGAACACGCAGTCCAGGACACTTAGTCCTCACCGTATTCCCCTGGAGCTAAGGTCACATAGATCTCGCCCAATCACTCGTGGTAACTCTTCAGGTGACTTCCGGACCTTCACAAACTTGGTCACTCGGCGATCCACAATTCCTCTTGGATGCTCAAGACCATGACGCCTAACCGTCTGGAAGAAGCACAGTCTTCAAAGGTAACAAGCGTCGGATCCACGCAGGATCAATCTCTTCAGTGATGCTCAATCACTTTGGGTTTGTAGGTGTTTGGGTTTGGGTTTTTCCTCACTCGATAATTTTCACTCAAAGTCCTCGGAGGATGGGATGCTCTCAAATGACAAATGTCAGTTTCTCTCGGAGTAGCCAACCAGCTAGTGCTTGCAGGGGCGGCTATTTATAGCCTAGGGAGCAGCCCGACATGATAATACATAAATGCCCTTCAATGATATGATCATTAGGTGGGTAGATATTTTGGGACAGCTGGCGCATAGCACAACAACGGCCGGAAATTTGAGTATCAAATTCCTCAGGGCTATCATGTTCCTCACTGTGTAGGCAATTCGCACTGGCGAATTCCTAACTCCTCAGTCAGAACAAATTCCTCAGAGACCAGAAGAACTTCGTCTCTATCACTGAAGAATATGACTGAACTGTATGAGATTTCCAATGGCTTCACTCGAAGGGATTGGTAGGTGTAAGATTTTGAGTTGAGCATCACATGGAAATTTTTCCTTAGTATTTCCTCGACCCCCTTTAACAGTACGGTGTTTCCTATGACTCAAGAAAGAGAAAATGAAACTACGAAAACAAAAGTCTTCACGCTTCATGTTCCTCAAATGAATACCAAGTCTTCAAGGTCACACCAATTTCTTCACTTTCAAAGTCTTCAGTCGAAGAACTTCATTTTTTGGAGTCGACTTTGTCTGTAAATATCAAACTCCTCATAGACTTATAGACCTGTGTACACTCATAAACACATTAGTCCCTTAACCTATAAGTCTTCAATACACCAAAATCACTAAGGGGCACTAGATGCATTTACAATCTCCCCCTTTTTGGTGATTGATGACAATATCGGTTAAGTTTTCAACGGGGATAAACATATGAAGTGTAAATACTGATATTGAGAAGTTTGATTGCAAGATATAGAAGAACTCCCCCTGGAGATGTGCATAGTGAGGAATTTGCTTTTGAAGCAATGCACACTTGAAGAGTTGAATCATGGAGATCTCCCCCTATATCTTGTAATTCATACACGCATTTGACATAATATATGAAGAAATTGAAATGCATGATGAAATATGGTGACTGATGTAATTCAGCATGCGTGCAGTAACATTAACGAGGAATAAGCATGCAGAAGAATGAGCAAAAGTATCAGGCCACCATAGAGTTTTAAGTTTACAACTCGATCCAACAAAGTCATCAGAAGAACGAGAGTTGTAACTTAGAAAAAACACCCATAAAAGATAGACCCGCTTGAAGACTAACTCAAATTTCTCCCCCTTTGTCATCAAATGACCAAAAGGTTCGAAAATGAGGACTAACGCCCCAGAAGAATATCAAGTTGATGAAGGAGCGCCAGCGTTGTTGGGGTTGTTTGTTGATGTAGGGCCTGCCGCAGTGTCGTCCAAGTCTTCATGTTCATCGGTGTCGCGCGATGAACAATATGAGCTAGCCACCAAGGATGGAACCTTGACCTTCTTGTATTTGTTTGGTGGAGGAGCGGACCAGTCAAAATCTTCCTTGAGACCCATTTTCTTCAGATCTTCTGCGCTATAAATGTGAGAGAGAGCAGCCCAGGTGCGGTTGAGGGTTTCATGAAGGTAGTAATGGTTTTTCTTCACTGCATTGTGGGTAGCAGTCATGTTGTGAAGAATTGAACCAAACTGACGCTTGACCCATTTGTGATTGCGATCAACCTTCTAGTGAAGACAGAGGAGAAGCTCATGGTCAGTCATCACCCTGGGAGCTGTGCCTTGAGGATTTGGCTCGGTTGCGTTGGCGGCAGAGTCATGGGTGGCAGAGTCATCATTGGTGGAGTAGGATGCAGCCTCGCGAAATTGACCATCCAATGGACGAATGCCTTCATCAATAACAGCAGTAGCCTTGCCCTTTTCATCAGCTGAGGAAAATGTCTGTTTGAGGACTTCAATCGGGGGCAAGTAGCTGCAATGGTTCAGTGTATCAGCTTTGTAGTTGAGTGAAGACCTTGTTCTGATGAATCTCATAATCCACGGAGCATAAGGCTTCAACTCAAAAGGTGACATTGCGACATTGGCCAGAGTCCTCATGAAGAAATCATGGAAGTTGACGGGAATGCCATGAATGATATTGAAAAGCAGATTCTTCATGATGCCAACGACTTCTTCTTCATTCGAGTCGTGGCCCTTGATAGGACTCAATGTCTTCGTCAGAATGCGATGGACAGTCCGAGGCACATATAGTAATTCCTTCACAAGGAATTTAGTTCTTGGGGCCTGACCTGGCTCCAATGGCTTCATCAGCACTTGCATATAGTGATCTGTAAGCTCAGGTTCACTTTAGACGCAACGAGCAGCTTCATGGGGAGGACTGAGAGGCAAAGCACGAAGCAATTCAGTAGTTGGTGCCTTGTAGTGAGTATTTTCAGACATCCAGTCCAGCACCCATGAATTCACATCTTCAGAGTCTCCGGTGATGTGCAGAGTTGCATAAAATTGAAGAATGAGCTCTTCATTCCAATCACATATATCAGTGCAGAAATTTAACAGCCCAACGTCGTGAAGAACACTGAGGACTGGCACGAAGCACGACAGAGATTCCATATCCACGTGATGAATGTGCTCATGATGGAAGACTTTGTCTTTGTTGAACAGCACTGAGGAATAAAAATTTGCCTGGATGGCAGTCCAGAAACGCCTCTTCCTAATGCGAGCAGAGTCATAGGGGTTGTAATCAGTGAAGAATACGTGCTCGCCGAAGAAATCATTAGCCTTGATTTTTTTCTTCCTTGAGAATGGATCCTTTGGCTTGGGCAGAGGAGTGTCAGTCAGTTGCATCACGACCTCAGGAATCGCAATCTCAGGTTCTTCAGGCTGAGGAATTTCTGGTTCGTCTTCAGTGGCAGTCTGTGTCTTCAGTGATTCAGCAGCAGCATTTTTTTAGCACTAGTGCCTGGAATTTCTTCATGGACAGACGGTGTGGCATGAGCTTCATCAGATCCCATTTGAACAGTGGTTGCTGGGGACTGAGGAATTTGTTGCAATGGTGTGAAGAGTGGAGAGTTGGGGTGCTGACTTTCCCAAAAGTCACCATTCAGCACAGGTGTGGTACAGCCAATGTCCACATCTTCATCTTCTATTTCTTCAACGCCGACCTCTTCAGCAGTAAACTGAGGCATAGGCGAGGAAACAGCTGGAGTTGAAGGGATTTCATCCACTTCAATTTCTTCATCCATCTGCTCTGACGAAGCAGCAGAAGGATTTTCTTCATCAGATCCGCTAGGGATCACATATTCTTCATCAAAAGGAACAAGGTCCTTTGATGGCATGGTTGAGATCGGAACAACATCAATGGGGTTTGCAACGGAGCTGGTCAATTTCTTCATCTTCTTCGGAGCTGAAGAATCTGATGAAGTTGATGCTTTCCTTTTCTTCACTGCTACACGCTCTGCAGCCTTGGTCTTCTTCACATCTGATGCAGATGGAAGAATTGGAGTTGGGGTAGGCACAGGAGGAGCAGAGGAATGTGGTTGATTTTCTTCAGGCACAACTGATGCAGTTGCCCTGACCTCTTCATTTTCTTCAGGCGCACCACTAGTGGATGCCCAGGCAATTTCATCAGCGGCTGGAATGCAGTCATCAGCCCTGGAACTCACATTTTCTTCAGCAGCCTGAATGTCATCAGCGGTGCTGGCATGTTCTTCAGTTGGCTGAGCAGATGCTTCAGTCTGAGGAATTTCTTGTTGTGATGGGGTTGCAACATTGGAGGTGAACTTCTCAGTCAGTTTAACAAAACTGACCTTGGCTCCTTGCCAATCAGCATAGTAAGCATTGAAATCATCGTTGAGGACTTTGATTTCAGACTGGATCTTCACAAGATCATCAGTTGTCATAGAGAGAACGTTGTTCTTCAGGAATTTCCCCTTCGTGTACTCCACTTTCTTGATCTGCCTGGCCTTCTCAAATTTCCATTTCTCTTCTTGCATGAAGGCAGTCAGCATATGATTTTGGCCAGGAGTCAGCTTGAAGTCAGGCATAGGAGTGTTTGGGTCCTTGTGCCAGAGATCAATGTAATCGAGGATCAACTTTGGATCCAAAAGCAGAGGCACATTTGTGCCCTTGGCTCTAGCGGCCCTGACTTGCCTATCTCTGATGATTTCAGCAAGTTCATCATCAGCTTCGTCTTCTTCAGATGGCACTTGGAAGGCGACCTGCTTCTTGTGAGGACTTGGGCGAGAACCTCGTCCAGCAGTGGTCTTTGTCTTCAGCAGAGAGGGTCCTGTTGAAGAATTTGGAGTAGCTGAGGAACTAGCTGAAGCTCCTGAGGCAATGGAGATGCCTGAAGTCCTTTGGCACGTGGCAAGATGCACAGGTGCTGACGACTTTGTCAGAGCAGCTGAGGACTTTGGAGGAGCAGGAGCAGCGTGAGGAATTGGCCATGATGGCTTTGAGGATTCTGGCCGTGAGGGCATTGCTGAGGAACTTGGCCTTGAGGGCATTGAAGGTGAAGCACTTGGCTTACGCGCAGGCTTCTTTGCCATGGATTTCTTCAGCTTGACAGAGGCCTTAGTGGCAGCAGCAGCAGCAGAGTCTTCATTGAATTTCCTCACTGCTTCTCTGGCTTGTCTAGCCAGCTTGGCCTGTCGCTTGGCCCATTCATCAGGATAATCCTCACCACGCTTGAGGCTGGTGGGATCAGCTTCTTGGCCAGGTGCCAACGGAGGTCTTGGGCATGGAGGATTGAGTGCGAATTTCTTCATTTACTTGGGAGTCACATACCTGTACTCCCTCCACTCTCTTGCCCATCTCCTCTCTATCTTCTGAGTGCGCACCTTGCGCTGATTTTTATCTTCCTCAGGGGGTGTGCAGTACCCAGCATAGATGTCCTCGGGGATTTCAAATGCAGTGTTGACCTCAGGCCTCTTTCCTCCTTTCTGTGGCCTTTTTCCATCAGCCATTTTCTTCAGATGAGGAATTTGAACAATTGAATTCTCTGGAGAAGTATGCAACTTTTCTTCGAGGAACGCTGCAAATGAGTTAAGTTGATGAGAACCTAGAGATTCAGCAGCGGACATGAGTACCTGTGAATAGAGTATAGCTGCGAGGAATTTGGAGAGGTCATATGCGTTCTTAGAAGGTTTTTCAAAAAGAACAAGTTTGAGGAATTTGACCAGATGAGTCTTGAAGAATTTCACTAAGCGTTCTTTGTCTTAGGTTCCAGAGTTGTATAGATCGAAGATCCACACAATTGAAGAATCTTGAAGAAAAATTATTGCTTAGAGAAACGAATCAAGAACAGATGACATGTAAGGTGTTTAGTGTGTGAAAATTTGAAGAATAAACACCTTTGAAGATTTTGTAGAAATCATTTGAATCAAAGAGGGCAGTAAAAGTAACTTTTAATTACCCTGGACGAAGAACACGACGAACTGTGAGGTAGAGATGAGAAGTTCGTCTGTGCAGATCTTCCATGCCCTAACTCGGCGGAGGAAGACGGCTACGGCGGCGGTGGAGTGAAGAAATCCGCGGCCGGCGTGAGTACAGCGGCGACGAGGTCGAGGCAGTGAAGCTCTTCCTCACTGGCGACGATGAAGTAGCGGCGGCGCTAGGGTTTGAGAAGCTCGAGCTGGAGAGAGGTGTAGTGGAGTAAAGGAAGTGAGGAAGGGGAGAGGGGGTATTTATAGCCACGGTGAAAAGCTGTTCACCCGAAGATTTTGGACGAACGTGCCCCTGACCCTTCTCATTCGCTTGACATGTGTCACCCATGTACTGAGAAGTGGAGATCGTGTTAGATCATGGGTGAATAGATAAGTATTTCGTGGGATGCGCAACGGTTTGAGCGGCAAAGCCGAAAATTTGGATAAGATAAGTTAAAAGTTCTGTTCGCAAATTCTTCAGCTGACAAGGACACAATGAAGATTTTGAACGAGTTTCAAATAGAACGCACATGAAGAATTTGTGAATAGATTGGGTTGAGTTTAGCATAGAGGGGGAAGGGTCCGATGACATTCACTTAGCAGAAATAGCAACTTGAAGAATTAGCAATAAGTGAATCCTGTAGAGGACATAAACTCACATATATATATATAGCCAATGAAGAAAAACGACGGAAATGGTGAAGATAATGCAAAGTTGAAGAAAATGAACAACTGAGGAAAAACTCAAATTGAAGATTTTCAACTTTTGGTGGTGGCGTGACCCACCGTATAAGAATGATGATTTCAGACACCGCGTACAATTGTCATAGGGTTCTGAGAATCAAATTCTTCGTTAATTTCTTCACACTTAGAGTGTTATTCTTCATTGATTGAAGAAAAACGTTTCTTCATGTGTTGCACATCTAAGTCATCAATTTTGCATAAGTGTTAGGATGAGTGTCCTTTTCAAAGAACATTCGAAGATTCTAAGATATTTAGCTCACACCGCAACTTGCTAAATATCTTCTCATCCAAGGGCTTTGTGAAGATATCGGCTAGCTATTCTTCAGTCTTCACATGCTCAATAGAAATGTCGCCCTTCAACACATGATCATGAAGAAAATGATGACCAATCTGAATGTGCTTTGTCTCCGAGTGCTGAACTGGGTTGTGAGCAATCTTGATGGCACTCTCATTGTCACAAAATAGAGGCACATTCTTCACGTTGACGCCGTAGTCCTTGAGAGTTTGCTTCATCCACAGCAATTGAGCACAGCAAGAACCAGCAGCAATGTACTCAGCTTCAGCAGTAGACAGTGATACGCAGTTCTGTTTCTTCGAGGACCAACAGACCAAAGGTCGTCCGAGGGAATGACATGTACCAGACGTTGACTTGTAGTCCACACGATCACCAGCATAGTCAGAGTCAGAATATCCAATGAGATCAAAAGCCGAGCCCTTGGGGTACCATAATCCAAGTGTTGGTGTGTGAGCTATATATCGAAGAATATGCTTCACAGCCTTATGGTGTGATTCCTTCGGTGTAGCTTCAAATCGGGCACACATGCAAACACTAAGCATAATGTCTGGCCTAGATGCACATAAGTACAATAAAGAACCAATCATGGAGCGGTATACCTTATGATCGAAGTCAATACCATTTTCATCAGTGCACAGGTGGCCATTTGTGGGCATCGGAATTTTGACGCCTTTGCAATCTTGCATGCCGAATTTCCTCAGTACATCCTTGAGGTATTTCTCCTAAGATATGAATATGCCATTGCGCTATTGACGAATTTGAAGACCTAAGAAGAATTTCAATTCTCCCATCATAGACATTTGATATTCTTCACTCATCATATAGGCAAATTCATCACTATAACGTTGCTCAGTACAGCCAAAGATAATATCATCAACATATATTTGGCACACAAACAATTCACCATCATAAGATTTAGTGAAAAGAGTAGGGTCGAGTGAACCGGGTTTGAAGCCTTTCTTCATGAGGAATTCCTTCAAAGTATCATACCATGCCCGAGGGGCCTGCTTGAGGCCATAGAGGGCCTTATTGAGTCTGAAGACTTTGTCAGGATGCTTTGGATCTTCAAAACATGGGGGTTGAGCAACATATACTTCTTCCTCAAGCTTACCATTGAGGAATGCACTTTTCACATCCATTTGATATAAAGTGATATCATGATGGTTAGCTTAAGCAAGTAATATGCGAATAGCTTCAAGTCTAGCAACTGGTGCAAAAGTTTCATCGAAATCAATTCCTTCAACCTGTGTGTAGCCTTGAGCTACAAGCCGTGCCTTATTCCTCACCACAAGGCCATTTTCATCTTGCTTGTTGCGGTAGATCCACTTTGTGCCAATGATATTGTGCTTGCGAGGATCTGGACGTTTAACCAGTTCCCATACGTTGTTGAGCTCGAATTGATGTAATTCTTCTTGCATGGCCAGAATCCACTCAGGCTCCAGAAATGCTTCATCTACCTTAGTGGGCTCTGTGATAGAGACAAAAGCATAGTGCCCACAAAAGTTAGATAAATGGGAAGCTTTTGAGCGTGTGAGAGGACCTGGTGCTTCAATGTCATCGATGATCTTTTCAACTTGCACTTCTTTTGCAACGCGAGGATGAGTTGGTTGTCGTCGAGGAAGTTGATCAGCATTTTCTTCAGCACCATTTTCTTCAGGTGCATTAGCTCGACGTTCTTCATGTTCTGGAATGAATTCTTCAGCAGATTCTTCGGTAGGAATGACATCCTCGGTAGCCTTGAACTTGATAGTTTCCTCTGGTGCTGGTTCATCTATCACAAAGGGTAGGTGCTCTCTTTGCGAGCCATTAGTTTCATCGAACCGCACATCTACAGTTTCAACAACCTGGTGAAGAACGTTGTTGAAGACTCTGTAGGTATGCGAGTCCTTTCCGTAACCAAGCATAAAACCTTCATGTGCTTTTGGTGCAAATTTAGCATTGTGATGAGGATCTCTAATCCAACATTTAGCACTGAAGACTTTGAAATAACTCACATTGGGTTTCTTGTCAGTGAGGAGTTCATAGGCAGTCTTCTTGAAGAATTTGTGAAGATATACCCTGTTGATGATGTGGCACGCAGTATAAATTGCCTCAATCCAGAAGTGACGAGGCGTCTTGTACTCATCAAGCATAGTGCGAGCCATCTCAACAAGAGTTCTGTTCTTGCGCTCCACGACGCCATTCTGCTGAGGAGTGTAAGGAGGAGATAACTCATGAGTAATACCAAGTTCATCAAGATAGTCATCAAAACCAGAATTCTTGAACTCAGTTCCATTGTCACTTCTGATGTGCTTTATTTTCACACCGAAGTTGGTTGAAGCCCTCGTGGAAAATCGTTTGAAGACTTCCTGCACTTCATGTTTGTAAGTGACAATATGTACCAAAGTGTAACGAGAGTAATCATCAACAATAAAAAAGCCATAGAGAGATGCATCATTTGTGACTGCTGAGTAATGGTTAGGACCGAAGAGATCCATATGAAGCAATTCAAATGGTTGAGTAGTGGTCATGATAGTCTTTGCTGGATGCTTAGCCTTGGTCATCTTTCCAGCTTCACAGGCTCCGCATAAGTAATCCTTGAGCAATTTGACATTCTCAATGCCAATGACGTGCTTCTTCTTCGCAAGCGTGTGCAAATTTCTCAAGCCTGCATGACCAAGTCGTCGATGCCATAGCCAGCCTTCTGAAGCTTTTGCAAGTAGGCACACGGCTGGTTGCGGTCCTGTAGAGAAATCAACAATATACAAGTCTCCTCTCCTAAAGCCTTCAAAGACTTTGGAATTGTCAGTTTCCATAACCACAACACAACGATACTTGCCAAAGACAACAACCATATCAAGATCACAAAGCATTGAGACAGACATAAGGTTGTATCCTAAGGACTCGACAAGCATGACTTTGTCCATGTGTCGATCCTTTGTGATCACAACCTTACCTAGACCCAATACCTGACTTTTGCCTTTGTCAGCGAAGATGATATGCTTCAGATGCGATGGTGATAAGGGAGCATCCATCAATAGATTCTTGTCACCAGTCATGTGATTTGTACATCCACTATCGAGGACCCACACAGTGGCTTTGGGTTGATCATCCTGCAGATGAATTAGTGCAGCTTACGAACTTCATATACTTCAGCAGTGAAGAATATGACATCAATTCATCAGACCAATTTCATCAAGCAATGCAACAGTTAAAACAGTATGAGGACGTGAGAAATGAAAGTTCATTTCTTCATGATTAGCCTGCGTCCTTTCAGGCACTCTCAGGTCTCCAACAAATTCTTCAGACGTTTGAGCATGTCTGGAGACCTGACCCTGCATAAGAGATTAGTTCTTTTTATTCACCACCCACATCTGAAGGGGTGGCAAAGAGTTCATCACTCTGCGAGCTCCATACGAGAAAGGTGGCATAGAAGCCAATCCATTTCGTTTCACATAAGAGGAGTTAGGGTAAGCATATGAATAAGCAGAGAAATTCTTCGAGGACTTATGAACATAATGATTAGAAGAATAATGCTCATATTCATAGCCCTTAGCTCTTCCCTGCGAAACAGAGTTGTTAGCACGATGATTTTCATATGAGGACTTTGATCCTTTTGAGGAATATGATCCACGTGAGGAATTCGATCCGAATGAGGACTTGGATCCATATGAAGAATTTGGTCCATATGAAGAATTTGATCTGGGTTTCCTATTCTTCACAGGTGGTGTCATGAGGACATTCACCTGAAGACTTTCAAGGCACCTTTTGGGAACCCAGATTTTCTTCATAGGGGAACCGTTCCTGCAGTTAGTGCCAACATATCTAGCAAATACTTCACCATTCTGATTTTTGAAGAGTTTATAGTTGGAGTCAAATGACTCATCAGAAGAATGAGAAGATTCACACGTAAAGCCAGATAAATTGGATGGATCAACTGGAGTTCCCTTTGCAGCAACCCATGAGGTTTTGGGGTACTGCTCAGGCTTCCAATACGTACCATCAGCATTGAGTTTCCTCTCAAAGGCAATACCCTCTTTCCTAGGGTTCCTGTTGAGGATATGCTTTTTAAGCACATCACAAAGAGTCTGATGCCCTTTGAGGCTTTTGTACATGTCTGTCATGTACAATTCCTTCAGCCCTGCATCGTCAGTGATACTAGCAATGTCCTCAGATGAGGAATTAGTGATAGCAGAGACAGTTGAAGAATTTGTAGCATTAGAAGCATTTGAACATTCAGGTGAAGAATTAGCAGATTCACGTTCAATGCATTTCAAACATGGAGGAACAAATTCTTCCTGAGCAGCGATGATTTGTTGAGCAAGTAATGAATCGCGCTCCTTCTGAAGATCTTCATAACTCACTCTTAGCTTCTCAAGATCTTGCTTTATTTGAAGAAATTGATAAGAAAGCTTCTCATGATCAGATAAGAGAGTGTTATGTTGATCTTGAAGGGTGTCATACTTAGTATGAAGTCTCTGAAGATTTTCAGCCAAAGCTTTTGACTGATCCATTTCTTCACCCAACATATCATCGCTCTTATTTAGCATGTATTGAACTTTTTCCAAAGCTCTTTGTTGTTTAGTGGCAAGGGAAGCAAGTTTGACATAGCTGGGTCTAAATTCATCACCAGATTCATCATCACTTGACTCGGATAGGTAGCATTCAGTTACCTCAGCACTTTTTGCCATAAGGCATGATGAAGAGGATGATGATTCTGGTTCGAATGTCATCGCTTTGAGAGATTCCTTGAAGTCCTCAAACCAAGGATCATGACGGGTTCGATGACCTTCATAGACCTCAGAGAGACGGTCCCAGATAAGCTTCGCATGATTGAGATGCATGATGTTCCTGAACTGATTTTGAGACAGACAGGAGCAGATGACGTCCTTCGCCGTGAGGTTGAGAAGAGTGTACTTGCGAATGTCATCAGCTTCCGCCGTCTTGCACAGATCGGTAAGACCAATCTCAGTGACGGTCCACAGTTTGCTGTTCATCGCCATGAGGCGCTTCTTCATCATGGCCTTCCACTTGGGATACTCGTGGCCGTCAAAGATGGGGCATGTCACTTTCTTCATACCTGCGGTCGACATAACTAAAACTCCAGGCGGTTAAACCAAAATCACACAGAACAAGGGAGTACCTTGCTCTGATACCAATTGAAAGTGTGTTATATCGACTAGAGCGGGGGTGAATAGGCGATTTTTATGAACTTCACTGAGGAATTTGTGGGTGAGGAAATTCCTTAGCGAAGAACTACTTGCAGCGGAATAAGTACTCAAGAGTAAGCATAGCATAACATAGGCATGGTCATCATGATGAAATGAAGACAAACACAGAGCACAGAAAGTGTAAACACAGGATAGCACAGGATGAAGACAAACAGAGTGAAGAAATTGAACTGAGGAAATTGAGAAAGTCTTCAGTCAAAGTCTTCAAACACAGATATGACAAGCACACAACATAGTAATGAGGAAATGAAAGAGTTGAGGAAATAGAACCAGTAGGCTTGGTGAAGACAATGATTTGGTAGACCAGTTCCAATTGCTGTCTCAGTTGTACATCTGGTTAGGGCGGCTAGGTATTTAAACCTGAGGACACACAGTCCCGGACACCCAGTCCTGAACACGCAGTCAAGGACACTTAGTCCTCACCGTATTCCCCTTGAGCTAAGGTCACACAGACCTCGCCCAATCACTCGTGGTAACTCTTCAGGTGACTTCCGAACCTTCACAAACTCGGTCACTTGGCGATCCAAAATTCCTCTTGGATGCTCTAGACCATGACGCCTAACCGTCTGGAAGAAGCATAGTCTTCAAAGGTAACAAGCGTCGGATCCACGCAGGATCAATCTCTTTAGTGATGCTCAATCACTTTGGGTTTGTAGGTGTTTGGGTTTGGGTTTTTCCTCACTCAATGATTTTCACTCAAAGTCCTCGGAGGATGGGATGCTCTCAAATGACAAATGTCAGTTTCTCTCGGAGCAGCCAACCAGCTAGTGGTTGTAGGGGGCGGCTATTTATAGCCTAGGGAGCAGCCCGACATGATAAGACATAAATGCCCTTCAATGATATGACCGTTTGGTGGGTAGATATTTTGGGACAGCTGGCGCATAGCACAGCAACGGTCGGAAATTTGAGTATCAAATTCCTCCGGGCTATCATGTTCCTCACTGTGTAGGCAATCCGCACTGGCGAATTCCTAACTCCTCGGTCAGAACAAATTCCTCAGAGACCAGAAGAACTTCGTCTCTGTCACTGAAGAATATGACTGAACTGTATGAGATTTCCAATGGCTTCACTCTAAGGGATTGGTAGGTGTAGGATTTTGAGTTGAGCATCACATGGAAATTTTTCCTTAGTATTTCCTCGACCCCCTTTAAGAGTACGGTGTTTCCTATGACTCAAGAAAGAGAAAATGAAACTACGAAAACAAAAGTCTTCACGCTTCATGTTCCTCAAATGAATACCAAGTCTTCAAGGTCACACCAATTTCTTCACTTTCAAAGTCTTCAGAAAGTCTTCAGAAATCCAAAGTCTTCAGTCGAAGAACTTCATTTTTAGGGGTCGACTTTCTCTGTAAATATCAAACTCCTCATAGACTTATAGACCTGTGTACACTCATAAACACATTAGTCCCTTAACCTATAAGTCTTCAATACACCAAAATCACTAAGGGGCACTAGATGCACTTACATGCTTGAGTGCCTCCGACCAGTAATGGTCGTCAGCTTCCTCGGCGACATTGGGCGAAGAGACCGCGATACACCTCTTTTGGGCTAGTCGCTCCTCAAGATCCATGGGAAGCGTAGCCGGGCTTAGGCTGCGATGCTCTGGAGTGGGGGTGGGGATGGAGATCTGTGGGAAAGGGGGTGTTTGGCAGGAATCATCTAAGAAACTCAGGGCGGCCTGGGTATGGAGATCGGTGGGTAAGCTGCACGGGCAAAACCGGCAGATGTTGACAATGGAGGCGTTGCGGCGGCGGCGGCAGGGACCTTGCTAGGGTTTCGAGCGAGGGAGGGTGTGTGTGTGTGTGCACGCCCGAGGAGGTTGTGATGTGTGGGTGTGTGTGTGTGTGTGGAGGGGGGGGGTTGTTTGAGGAAATGACGCGGGTACTGAAAATTTTACTACGCGGGAGTCAAACGCGGGAGTGAAATGCCGGGGCTATTGAAAATTTTGATGATGGTGCATCGCACACGGTGCGGAGATAACAACCGTGTGTTATGAAACAGAAAAACCCTCGAGGTGGGCAGATATTTTCGAGGGATGTAGGCAGGATTGGGAACAAGAAACATCACACACGGTCGAAACACAATAATTGTGTGTTATCAAACAGAAAAAAGCTGCAGGCGGGTAGATATTTTTTGAGAGGGGAATCCTCGTGCCCTCGTGGAGCCCAATGTACTGTGCGGATGTGTGCGTGATAGGGGCACCGACGTGACACACGGTTAGTTTGAGTGAACCGTGTCTATTGCGTCATCTGACTTGTCTAATGTTCATAAATTTGGCGAAAAATGACGCGGGAGAGGGTCAGAACACAAACACGCTTGCATGTGGACCAAATTTATGTATGAAAAGGGTGGTTTGATGTTCAAATACCAAATGGAACTTAGATGTGGCACCTATCTCGCAAAGCGCACGGTATTGCTTTCCCCCCTCGTGTCGGCATGAAGGGAATCCCAAGCTATGAATGCATGCCCCCCATCGAGGTTCACCTAGCAAAGTTCGAAGTAGCTAGCAGCCCCCCCTCATGTTAGCACAAAGGGAATCCTAAGCTATGAATGCATGCCCCCCTCGTGTCGGCACAAAGGGAATCCTAAGCTATGAATGCATGCCCCCAACCGAGGTTCACCTAGCAAAGTGCAAAGTAGCTAGAAGCCCCCCTCGTGTCGGCTCGAACGGAATTCTAAGCTATGAATGCATGCCCCCCAACCGAGGTTCACCTAGCAAAGTGCGAAGTAGCAGCCCCCCACACACTTTCAGTCGGCAGGCCAGAGAGGCATCTCACCAAGATGGATCGTAAAACGAACCAAGAATAATCCACCTTGGTCGTACAACCTCTCTCTTGTTATTGGTCAAAGTGATGGCCGTCCATGCGACCCCGAAGATGGGCTAGCTCGCCAATAATCACGCAAGTAGCTAGTCCCCGAAGACAACCACTACATGCATGTGGCCCACACATATATATGTAAGGAGAGGTGTGTTTTTAAATACACAATGGAACAACTTTGATGTGGCACCGTGATTTCGAACTAGAAATCCCCACACTGAGTGAGGGTTATTAGGTTGACGATGCATATGTATGTTACACCACACTTCAAGCTGACGACGGGGATTCATGCATGCATGCGTGCATAGTATATGCGCTCAAACTTAATTAGGTCTGAATCTCACCATGACCTATACTACGATAACATGACCAAAGGAAGAATCCGCCATGGTAACCAATCTTATTGTCGATCAAGGTGATCATGGATATCCACGCGGGCCCACGAATATATAGGCTTGTCGTAGATAAGCACACGAGGGAGTGTACTATTCGAAGACAACCACTACATGCATATGTATGGAGGTGATACGTGCATGCATGTTTGAATACCATTTCACAACATTGTCGTGGCGCCTGTGTCGAAAATCGTATAGTCCCCACACAGAGCGAGATTGGTTCATGACGTGTAGTTGTACTAGCCACTTCAACTCGATGGGAGGGATTCATGCGTACACATGCATGTGTGTGTGCTCAAACTGTATCATGTCATCCCAGAGCATGACCTATATATATACCGTATTACAAGCGAAAAAATAATCCCTCCTAAGTCAAATTAACCTCTCTTGTTGTCAGGCAAAAAGTAGTGATGGACCAAGCGGGCCCACAGATGGAAAGCATCGATATCGCTGATAACCGCTTAAGTGGGTGCGAGAGGACAACCACCATCGATTTGCATGTGGGTCAAACATATGATGAATACCCAAAATGCACAACTTTGATGTGCCACATGCCTAAAAAACGTAACCCCCCCCCCACACACACAGAGCGAGGTTCATGAAGCGTACTACATATGATGGTCCCCTTCTCCCTCTTCGACGCATACTATATGCTCCTACCGTAATACAACCCAAAAAGAATCCTCCTCGATGGTGAAATTAATTAACCTCTCCCGATGTAGGTCAAAGTGATGCATGCATCAAAAATGGCCTCATGGGCCCACAGATGGAAGCGTCACACGTGAGTGTCCTAGCTAGGATAACCACCGCCTGCATGCATGTGGGCTAAAGAGGTGTTGTGTGATGTTTGAATAGCCAATTTCTCAATATTTGATGTGGCACGTGCCTCGGAAACCGAAAAGTCCCGACACTGAGTGAGGTGTACTTGTTCACGGACGCGTACGTATAGTATATATGCTAGTCCCCTCCCACCTCTTCGATGCGTACTATATACCACCATAACACAAGCAAAAAAGATTCTACATTGCTGGTCAAATTAACCTCACTACCGGCTGTTCGTCGAAGTGATGGACGACGACCTCGTGCCCCCACAGAAAGCGTCACATGCGAGTATCGAGTGTCGTGTAGGACAACCATCGATTGCATGTGGCCAAAACATGTATATATGAAAGGGTTGTGTAATGTTTTAAATAAAAAAATTCAAGACTCTGATGTGGCACCTGCCTAACAAAACAACCAACCCACACGGTGGCTCACAACTCGTAGGGTACTGCGAGCCACCCGCCACCCCCAGACGCACACACCCATACACACACCGCGAATCCGCCGCAACTACGATGCATGTTAAATTATCCCGCGGTGAACATATGTTACCAAAGGAGGGAATTTTTATTTTCAAAGAAAAACAGAGATCATTAAGACATTTTAGTACATTAATTGATCAATTTTCTACAGGTATAATGCGCAAAAATCAAATTTGAGCTACATGCACACGTGACAGTGCACCTAAATGGATTGCAAAAACACACGTGTCTCACTGGGTGCATATTTTACTCCCCATGTAAGAAATTTCAAACATTGAGAATCTTGATTTTTAAATTCTAGTACATCCAAAACTTATTTGAAGTTCATGAAACTTATCGTGTTGTCATATGGACACCAGTACAAAGTGACATTGTATTTTATTTTTGTCAAATTTGAGACCAGTTTTGATGTAATATTTATCTAATTACAAACGAGAGATTATTGATAATTGGGAACCAATATCCCAAACAGATTATTTATTCGAACCGTGAGCGTTAGACCAACAATGGATACGTGTCATGCTTCGGTTTAAGCAATAAAGCAACAGCATTAATCATCCAAATAGAAAAACAATATACGTGCCGCCACGCGACCTGTGTGTCGTGCGAGCATGCGTGAGTTGACGGGACGCATGCAGTTGTTTGAATTGATGGAGGCGTGCTCGCTGCACAGTGTCATCGAGAGGCGTGCGAGTAGCTATGTGAAACGACGGTAGGCGTCCTAGCAGTCCGGTGCGCAGGCTCGCCGGGAGGTGAGCCAGCGGTTTGACCGCCGCCCGCCTCTCTCCCACTACTCCATATTAATGGTGCACCCTGATGTCTGCTAGGACTATGTCGGTATTTTCCCAAAGAGGAAGGGATGATGCAGCACAACAGCGGTAGGTATTTCCCTCAGTGATGAAACCAAGGTTATCGAACCAGTAGGAGAACCAAGCAAATAACAAATACTCGCAACCCGACGTGTAAAAGGGGTTGTCAATCCCTTTCGGGTAACGGCGCCTAGAGATAGGCAAACGGACGTGAGAGAGTTGTAAAATATTGATAGATCGAATGCCAAATAAAATAAATTGCAGTAAGGTATTTTTGTATTTTTGGTTTAATAGATCTGAAAATAAAAGGAAATAAAATAGATCGCAAAGGCAAATAATATGAGAAAGAGACCTCGGGGCCGTAGATTTCACTAGTGGCTTCTCTTGAGAAAATAACAAACGGTGGGTGAGCAAATTACAGTTGGTCAATTGATAGAACTTCAAATAATCATGACGATATCCAGGCAATGATCATTATATAGGCATCACGTCCAAGATTAGTAGACCGACTCCTGCCTGCATCTACTACTATTACTCCACACATCGACCGCTATCCAGAATGCATCTAGTGTATTAAGTTCATGGAAAAACGGAGTAATGCAATAAGAACGATGACATGATGTAGACAAGATCTATTTATGTAGAAATAGACCCCCATCGTTTTATCCTTAGTAGCAACGATACATACGTGTCGGTTCCCCTTCTGTCACTAGGATCAAGCACCGTAAGATTGAACCCACTACAAAGCACCTCTTCCCATTGCAAGATAAATAGATCAAGTTGGCCAAACAAAACCCAAATATCGGAGAAGAAATACGAGGCTATAAGCAATCATGCATATAAGAGATCAAAGAAGACTCAAATAACTTTCATCGATAAAAAGATAGATCTGATCATAAACTCAAAGTTCATCTGATCCCAACAAACACACCGCAAAAAGAGTTACATCATATGGATCTCCAAGAGACCATTGTATTGATAATCAAAAAAAAAGAGGAAGCCATCTAGCTACTAACTATGGACCCGAAGGTCTACAAAGAACTACTCACGCATCATCGGAGAGGCACCAATGGAAGTGGTGAACCTCTCCGTGATGGTGTCTAGATTGGATCTTATCGTGGTTTTGTCACGGCAGATGTCCTAGAGAAAGGACTTAGTCGTGGAGTCATCGCTACGGGTTAGCTTAAAGGGGTTAAAGTGGACAAGGGACGCAAGAGAGTTTTATACTTATTCGGCCCCTTAGGATGAAGGTAAAAGCCTACGTCTAGTTGTGATGGAATTGCTGGGGTTTCGATGACCAGGGAGCGAATACGCTTTGCCTGAGTCTCGAGTTGTGGTCTGTTGTCCTTGAACCGCCGCCGGGTCGTCCCCTTATATACATGGGTTGACGCCCATCGGTTCACAGAATCCCGAGGCCAGCTCATAATCGTGTCCGGCTCGGTCTCTGCTACTACTATCGTACAACACAAGTTTACATATCAATGCCGGTTTATGTCTACAGGCCTTAACCCGGCTTTGGGCCCTGGGCCTTCATAAAGCGTCACCGTCTGTCTTCATGGACTTCAGATACAGATGAACTACTTATGGGGTTAACCCGGCCTCTCCTGGCCGGTTTACGCCCAGTGGTAATATCCCCAACATTAGGACCCAGATTGATTTGAACTGGTTCATGTCAATCCTCAATACTTTAGAAAATTTCTTCTTCAACATCTTCACATAATCTTGTAAACCGCCGTGACATCATCTTCTAGGACCATGGTAAATCGCCGTGACATCACCTGTTATTTAAAACTGTGTATAACTCACCTTCATTAATGAGCCTCTGACAATCGAGGCGACAACTCCGCCTCATATCCAAAATTTAGGCTCCTCGATTTTCGCGCCTGACACTTATCTTTCTGCCCTTATAAATAGGGCCAGGGGGTCTTTCCATTTTCCCCCTCGTACCTCTTCGCGTCGTCGTCTTCCTCGCGCCGACCGACCCTCGAGCTCTGCCGCCGCCGTCGTCCTTCGTCTCTGCTTCGACAAAGGCCACTGCATCAACCTGATCGTATCAGAGAAAAGCGGTGATCCTCTGCTGCTTCCTCCTGCACCAGTAAGTCCCTCTTCTTCTCGCCCTAGAACCATCATTAGGGTTCGGTGTTCTTCATAGCTTGAAGCTGTTCTTCCTTCGGTAGCACCAATGGCTGGTTAGATCTGACTATTTTCAGCGCCTTTTGTAGTTTAGACTCCTGCTTCCTTGTTAGAACATCTGCCTTGTATAAAACTCATCCCAACTTGGTGAATCCTTTAACACGCTGGAAATTAGGTCAGAATATATTTTGTTTTTCCAACGCGCGGTAGATCTAAAATTACCATGGCAAGATGTGAAACTTGTTTCTTCCTTCACTTATACACTTTTAATACCAGATTGGGCGGTTTAACTTCATATACAAAATGATGACCCAGTAGATACCATTAGTCCCCTGTTGAACCGCCAATGCATCCATCATTGTACTGTTTCCATTGCCAGACTCCGGTTCACGAATAACCCATTCCGGTTTAACAATATGCTTACATCCTTATACCACTGTATAGTTGTCCATTGTAAATCTTAAACTGGCAATAATCATGTTTCGGATCTTTCATTGCCATGGCCAAGCAAGTCTATGAATGCAATTGGGCTCCTTCTCGAGTAACCGAAGAACAGTTAAACAATCTTGTTAAAACGGGCGCTTTAGCCAAGAAAGATGTCATCCACTGGAGGATCCCTGGCCCGGAAAATTCTCCTACACCCAAACACGGAGAGGTAGTCGTGTTTGCTGATCATCTCGGGCGAGGTTTTAGCCCTCCAGGTTCAAAAAATTTCCGGGATGTACTGGCCAGTTTTCAACTGCGCCCTCAAGACATCGGTCCCAATTCTGTGACCAACATCTGCCACTTCCAAGTCTTCTGTGAAGCTTATCTGCAAGAGGAACCTACAGTCGAACTGTTTAGGGATTTCTTTCACTTAAACCGTCGCACAGAGTTGTCGGATGGACCCAATGCGGAACTGGGCGGAATGGCGGTTCAGAAAAGGAAGGAAGTCACCTTCCCACATCCCAAACTCCACAGTCACCCCAAAGAGTGGAACCAGACTTGGTTTTATTGCATGGATACATCTCCACCTGATGAAAACCCCCTGCCGGGTTGCCGCCCTGAATGCCTTAGCAACACACATCCTTTTCCTCAGAGGTTGACGTCAAAAGAAAGGGCCAACTATGCTCCCCAATTATCAAAGCTTAGAGCCTTCATGGCGAACGGTTTGACAGGAGTTGATCTTGCTCGTTGCTGGATAAGCTGGAGTATTCTGCCCTTAAGTCGGCGCTCCAGTTTGATGAGCGAGTATACGGGGAGTTTGAAGGATGCTCAGCGGCACATTGACATTCAGCTTACAGATGCAGAAGTCACTGAGGCTGTAAAGAAAATGCTGAACGAACCGGAGGCTGTCTGTGCCCAAAGCGGACTACTCCCTTTTTTGCGCTTTCAATAAACCGCCAGCTGTAAGAATCATATAATCTTTTTATCTGAAGTTGCTTTTGTCCAAATATTCTTTGAAAGTGTGATTATTTTCTGACAGGGTGATGATCCATTCTGGAACAAGAAACCACCACAAGACAAACCGGTCAAGCCGCAAGATAAACCGGTCAAGCCAGTTCGTCCAAAGACCAAGGTTATCAAAAAACCTGCCAAGAAAAGGACCACTGCATCCTCCGAGCTACCAGCTGATGATGATGTGGGTAATCCGGAATCAGAGGTAGAACTTGACTCTCTTGGTTCATTTTTCGTACATCTCATTGAAAATGATTATTATCAGGACAACGTTGAAGGCAGTCATGCTGATGACGTAGAGGTAACCATTCTTTCCTCCGATTCAGATCCTCTGCCAACATCAAAAATCCATCAAGCAAACCGGAAAGTAAAATTTTCTCACCCCCTTGCTTACTTGGACCCAAACTTTCTTTTGAAGACGCAGCAGCACGAGGCTCGCCGCACAACCCGGCACAGCGGCCAGGTAGTTATCTCCGCCAGTTTACCGAACAGTCCGGTTCGGAAATGCCGATCAGAGGTCTCTTATCCCATTGATACTTCATGCCCCAAAGCAGGTTGTTTCCGCCAGCCTCTTAACCCGTCTGATTCAAATTATCACAGTACTTCTCACTCATCTTCTTGCGAGTCATCGGTCACACAGCTTCCACCCCTCAAAACTGTTCCTGGGTGAGCTATGCACGTGTCTTTATTCTTGATGTGTTATTTTTACATACTGTACTAATCCTCATGTCTATCTTCTCTCAGTGCCAAGCCGAGACCCGGCAAGAAGGCTCGGTTAAGCAAACCGGCTGATGATAATACAGCTGTTGAACCGGAAAAAACTCCAGATCCGGAAGAAACCGATGCTGATGCCCTGCTTAATGATCCGCCGCCTCAAGACCATGACTTCCTTGCCGAACAAGTGCAAGTTGACACTACAAGCCATGCAGACCAGCCAACCAGCCCTGTCCGAACTGATGACAGACCGGTCAGTCTAGTTAAGGATACTGACAAACCGCCAACTCCAGTAAAGGTTGCTGATGACAAAGATGATGACATTATGATTACTGGCACTGGCCATACCGCTCCGGGCAATCCTGTCGCTTTATCAAAGCACACTGCCAAAGATGAGCTCTCTGCAATTGGCAAAGGCAAATGGAACGCCGATTTGTCAAATTATGCCCATCTGAATGCTCAAGACCTTCATTCTGGCTTCCTGAACCGTCTGTACACCAGCCGTGACTATGAAGCCGGTTTGGTAAATATGATGAAGGAGCGATATGAGGTAACTTCATAAGTGCTTCTCTCTTATATTTAATTGCAGCTTATCAACTCTAGTAGCCCCCAAGTGACAGTTTAAGATACCAATTTGAACCGGGACTTAGTAACAATTTCATGTTTGCAACAATCCATCTTAACTTCACTGATGTAGCCCCCAAGGGCCGGTTTAACTTTATAAAGATGAACCGGGACTTTGTATAAGAATTCCCATATCAGCCTTTTATGAGCAAATACACATTAGCCCCCAGGTGCCAAGCTTAATACTTGTATTGTGCTTGGGACTTGTAAAAATTTCTGATAAAGAGCAAATATTCATTAGCCCCCAAGTACTAAGGGCATAACTTGTTATGTGCTTGGTACTTTAAATATGCACTATCAACTCATAATATGTCGCTTTCTTACAGGCTGAGCTGAGCAAAAAGGAATCTCAAACCACCGATCTGCAAGAAAATATCAAGTCCCAGCAGGCCGAAACTTCCAAGGCAAAAGAGGAGCTGACGAGCGCTTTAGCCGCTATAGAAAAGCTAAAGGAGAGCTTCAGCAAGGAGCGGGCGGATTGGAACACAGAGAAATCCGCTTTGCAGAAAAGAGCCGAAGACGCAGAAGCAGCTCTCAAACCGGTGGTAGACGAGCTGACTGGTGTAAAGCGGCAAGTACATGCTATGACTGCTTCTGTGTTTGGTAAGCATCCTTGCTTTATATTTTCAACATATCTTCCCATGTGTTGCTGGTTTACTGACGTTTATAATGACGCAGGAACTCGTATTAGCCATCTGGGCTTTGACGTACAGAAGAAATTGAAAGCGGCCTATACTCTGATAGAGCAGCTGTATACCGGTGCGCAGCGGATCATCTGCACCGCTTCACACAATAAACCTCCTCCAACATTGATCAAGGACACCTTAGAAAGGCTATCCATGCTGCCTGCCCTGGTTGAAGAACTAAAGAAAGCTGCGGCAAGGGCTGGTGCTCTGACCGCTCTAACCCGGGCAAAGGTGTGGGTGCCTGATCTTGATCCGGTGGATGTGGCTAAAGGCTTCCCAAGCTTAAAAGAAGACGGATCAGAATTTGGCAATGAAGATCTTCACGCCATAAACCGGGAAGTACGTCCACTGGCTTGTCAATTGGCTGAAGAAGCTGATCTCTCGTACTATCAGGCAAGTTATGATGACAAGAACAGACGGGTTGCTGCACCAATTCCTGAAGCGCAAAATCTGATCCCTCCAATCCGTAAGCACACTTATGCCCCTGATATTGAACCGTCAACCCTTATAAGCGATGAAACTATGTTCCAAGCTTTAACTGGGATCGACTGGACAATTGTTGACTTCCAGCCGCTGGGTAGAGACGAAGAAGATGAACCGGTGCAAGATGATCCGCAGCCGTCAGGTCAAGCTGATAAGCAATCATAATCCGGGGGCCGGTTTAGTCTTCCACGTGCTGCAGTGCTTATTAAGAAACAATTATCCCATTGGGCACTGGAACGCCTTGTAATAGGCTAGTTAAAACACTTGGTCTGTTATGCCTTCGTGCATATTTATCTGCAACTGATGTGCGCTAATCCGCCATGCTTAAGATATGATGTTCATAATCCATAGCTATTTATTCAAGTTGTTCCTGCAGATAAGAAGCTTAAAGCGCCCTGGCGGTTTACCACCAGGCGGGTCATGATACCCAAATATATATATGACCAAGGTTTATAACCAAGGTTGTAAAAGATAACCAAATATGGAAATATATGATACCTGTGACCTTTAGGCATAGTGTTGGCTGACCAACTTTGTAATGAGGGTAATAACCCTAATCGGGAGTAGAAGTAACTCCTGTCATATGATGCCGGTTTATCAGAAAACCATTCCGGGTTGTGATAAACACCGGTTTAATCCATACTGGTGACTTTTTGTCAAAACCAGACCGGGCTGATAGTCGCCGGATTATAATTTGATCGTGTAGTGACAACTTGTAGTTGACAGCCTAACCGGGTTGATAAACACCAGTTTAAAAAACATCACAAATCTTATGAAAACAAGGAAAACTTAGCAAAAGGCAAATAAAAAACCGTTGTAGTCGAGGGTTTTCATGGGCTGCCCGGCCCCAAATTCGAGGCTTTTCATGGGCTGCCAGGCCACTGAGTTAACCCATTTTTGCAAAGCCTTTTAAGATGGTCCTCAATCCTTAACCAATCATCGTTTTAACTTGACAAGTTTGGGGTCTTCATTTTAGAGTAACTTGTCAAAGTTCGAAGGGTCATACCAGGTTTACCTGGGTGGAGTGACTTACTTAAATAGGCAGGTTAACCCGGGGTTTTAGGTGTATACACCAGGCTTCCAAGCTATGGCTTGATAGCCTGTTACAAGTGTAGATTCTTAGTTCATTTCGACAGCAAAGAATCCCCAAGCAACATTGTGAGCTGTGCTCAGTGGGTGCCTATGTTTGAGCTGTTGTTTTACAACACTCTCTTTGGCCCCGGATTGATGTGGCTTTGAGCCGATCAACAGGTGTGACTATGGTTCGGATACGACCAAGCCCCCAAGTGATGCTGTGGCATTGTGTCGATCAAGAGGTGTAGCTATGGTTCGGATATGACCAAGCCCCAAGTGATGCTGTGGCATTGCGCCGATCAAGAGGTGTAGCTACGGTTCAGATACGACCAAGCCCCCAAGTGATGCTGTGGCATTGCGCCGATCAAGAGGTGTAGCTATGGTTCGGATACGACCAAGCCCCCAAGTGATGCTGTGGCATTGCGCCGATCAAGAGGTCTAGCTATGGTTCGGATACAACCAAGCCCCCAAGTGATGTAATATAAAGCTTTGAGAAGCTAAATCAAGGGGTAAACCGGACGCCTCTTTGTAAGCTCCATGTAACCACACATGATGTAAGAAAAACAATAGATACCCCGCTTTAGCTGAGGTTCCGGTTTATTATACTGATCATAATATATACAATGTCATAATATGTACATAAGCAGAGCCTATAGCTCAAGTATAGTAGGGCCGAAGATGAGAAATATTCCACGGCCGGTTGGTCTCCTCCTCCGATTTACGTGAGTCTTTGCGCTCTCAAACATCGATTAGGTAGTATGACCCGTTGTGCAGATTCTTGCTGACCACAAAGGGTCCTTCCCAAGGGGGGGGATAGCTTATGCATATCCGTCTGATCCTGATGAGCCGAAGCACCAAATCGCCTTCTTGAAAGGTTCTGGTTCTAACCCGGCGGCTATGGTAATGACGCAGATCTTACTGATAAATCACCGAACAGGCTGCTGCCATGTCACATTCCTCATCTAAGAGGTCAAGAGCTTCATGCTGTGCCTTCTCGTTGTCAGTTTCAACATATGCCGCTACACGAGGCGAGTCATGACGGATGTCACTAGGAAGAACTGCTTCCGCTCCATAAACCATGAAGAATGGTGTGTATCCTGTCGATCTGTTGGGTGTGGTATTGATGCTCCACAACACAGAAGGTAACTCCTCAACCCAACAACCCAGCGTCCGTTGCAAAGGAACCATAAGCCGGGGTTTGATGCCTATCAAGATCTCTTGATTGGTTCTCTCCGCTTGACCATTAGACTGTGGGTGAGCTACTGATGACACGTCAAGCCGGATGTGCTCACGTTGACAGAACTCCTTCATGGCACCTTTTGACAGATTGGTACCATTGTCTGTTATAATGCTATGTGGAAAGCTGAACCGGAAGATCACCTTTTTGATGAATTGAACCGCCGTGGCTGCATCACACTTACTAACTTGCTCTGCCTCCACCCACTTCATGAACTTATCAACCGCCACCAAAAGGTGGGTCTTCTTGTCCTTGGACCTCTTGAAAGGCCCAACCATATCCATCCCCCAAGTTGCAAACGGCCAGGTGATTGGAATCATCCTCAATTCCTGAGCCGGTACATGAGCGCGCCTTGAGAATTTCTGAAAGCTATCACATTTTTTGACCAAGTCCTCGGCATCAGCATGAGCTGTCAACCAATAGAAACCTGACGAAACGCCTTGGCCACCAAAGATTTTGAACCGGCGTGGTGACCACAATCTCCTTCGTGGATCTCACGCAAAATTTCACGGCCTTCCTCAGGAGACACACAGTGTTGAAACGCCCCTGTCACACTACAATGATGTAACTCTCCATTGATAATAGTCATGGACTTGGACCGCCGGATTATCTGCCTGGCCAAAGTTTCATCCTCTGGTAACTTGCCCCGGTTCATATACGCTAGATATGGAACCGTCCAATCCGGGATAACATGAAGAGCCGCCACCAATTGAGCCTCCGGATCAGGAACAGCCAAATCCTCTTCACCAGGGAGCTTGACAGACGGATTATGCAAAACATCCAGGAAGACATTAGGTGGAACTAGTTTACATTGGGAACCTAGGCGGCTTAAAGCGTCCGCCGCTTCATTCTTCTGCCGGTCCACATGATCCACCTGATAACCTTTAAAGTGACCTGCAACAATATCCACCTCACGACGATATGCTGCCATTAGTGGGTCCTTGGAATCCCAAGTGCCGGACACTTGTTGAGCCACCAGATCCGAGACACCGAAGCACTTAACTCGGCTTAGGTTCATCTCCTTAGCCATCCGAAGACCATGGAGTAAAGCCTCATATTCAGCTGCATTGTTAGTGCAAGGGAACATTAAACGGAGAACATAACAAAACTTATCACCTCGTGGGAAGTTAGTACGACTCCGGCCCCCGAGCCCTCCAATTGCCTGGACCCATCAAAATGAATAGTCCAATAAGTGTGATCCGGCTTCTCCTTTAGCGCTTGTAATTCTGTCCAATCATTGATGAAATCCACAAGTGCCTGAGATTTGATTGTCGTTTGGGGTATGTACCGTGAGGCCCGAGCTCGATAGCCCACTTAGCAATCCGACCATTTGCTTCTCTGTTCTGGATTATATCCCCAAAGGAGCAGAGCTGACCACCGTGATGGGATGACCTTGGAAAAACTCCTTAAGCTTCCGGCTTGCCATGAAAACCCCATACACCAATTTTTGCCAATGCGGGTACCTCTGCTTGGAGTCAATAAGTACCTCACTGATATAGTAAACTGGCTGCTGAACCGGATATTCCTTTCCTGCCTCCTTGCGCTCCACCACAATAGCCACACTAACAGCCCGAGCATTAGCTGCCACATATAGCAACAATGGTTCTTTGTCCACTGGAGCAGCGAGAATCAGCGGATTAGCCAGCTGCCGCTTTAAGTCCTCAAATGCTTCATTAGTGGCGTCACTCCAGACAAAGTTATCCGTTTTCTTCAGCATCTGATATAAAGGGATGGCCTTCTCGCCAAGGCGACTGACAAACCGGCTCAACGCGGCAATCCAGCCTGCCAGGCGTTGGACATCATTGATACACTTCGGTTTAGCCAAGGAGGTGATGGCTTTGATCTTTTCCGGATTAGCTTCAATGCCCCTGTTAGACACCAAAAAGCCCAAGAGCTTGCCTGCAGGTACACCAAAGACACACTTGGCCGGATTAAGCATCATTTTATAAACCCGCAGGTTATCAAAGGTTTCCTTCAAGTCATCAATCAATGTCTCCTTCTTCCTTGATTTTACCACGATATCATCCACATAGGCGTGAACATTGCGGCCGATCTGTTTATGAAGACAATTTTGCACACACCGTTGATAAGTCGTCTGGGCACTCTTGAGCCCAAAGGGCATGGACACATAGCAGAAGGCTCCAAAGGGAGTTATGATGGCTGTCTTCTCCTGGTCATTAACTGCCATTTTGATCTGATGATAACCAGAATATGCATCCAAAAAGCTTAAACACTCGCAACCTGCCGTAGCATCAATAATTTGATCAATACGGGGAAAGGCAAAAGGATCTGCCGGACAAGATTTGTTGAGGTCCGTGTAGTCCACACACATATGCCAAGTGCCGTTCTTTTTAAGGACCAGCACCGGATTAGCCAACCACTCAGGATGGAATACTTCAACGATAAATCCAGCCGCCAAGAGCCTGGCTACTTCTTCTCCAATAGCTTTGCGTCTTTCTTCATTGAACCGGCGGAGAAACTACTTGACCGGTTTATACTTGGGATCAACATTGAGAGTGTGCTCAGCGAGTTCTCTCGGTACACCTGGCATGTCAGAAGGCTTCCATTCAAAGATGTCCCGATTCTCACGGATGAATTCGATGAGCGCGCTTTCCTATTTCGGATCCAAGTTAGCGCTGATGCTAAACTGCTTGGATGAATCGCTAGGCACGAAGTCAACAAGCTTAGTCTCATCAGCCGATTTAAAATTCAGGGACGGATCATGCTCTGTAGTTGTTTTCTTCAACGAAGTCATATCTGCCGGATCAACATTGTCCGTGTAAAACTTCAACTCTTCTGTTGCACAAACCGACTTAGCATAAGCCGCATCACCTTCTTCACACTCCAAAGCAATCTTGCGGCTCCCATGCATGGTTATAGTTCCCTTGTGACCCGGCATCTTGAGCTGCAGATAGACATAACAAGGTCGTGCCATAAACTTAGCATAAGCTGGCCATCCAAATAGGGCATGATACGGGCTTCTAATTTTCACCACTTCAAAGGTCAAGGTTTCTGATCTCGAGTCATGCTCATCTCCAAAAGCCACCTCCAGAGCTATCTTACCAACAGGATATGCCGACTTACCAGGCACCACACCATGGAACACCGTATTGGACGGTTTAAGATTTTTATCTGTTAACCCCATGCGACGGAAAGTTTCATAATAAAGGATATTGATACTACTCCCTCCATCCATGAGTACCTTAGTGAACTTATAACCTCCCACCTGAGGTGCCAGCACCAGAGCCAAATGATCAGGATTGTCAACCCGGGGTGGATGATCTTCTCTACTCCACACAATCGGCTGCTCGGACTAGCACAAATAATGGGGCACCGCCGGTTCGACGGCATTCACCGCCCTTTTATGAAGCTTCTGATCGCGCTTGTCCAAGCTAGTGGTGAAGACATGATACTGTCTGCTATTCAACTGCTTCGGGTTGCTCTGGTAACTCGACTGCTGCTGCTGCTGATTGCCCTGATGATTATAGCCACCTTGGTTACCCTGATTACTTTGATTGTTATGTCCACCCTGATTACCGTGGAAACCTGAACCGGAATTTCCTCCACCATAACCCGGCCCATGAGATCCGGGGCCCGAACCGCCTCCTGGTCCATGATCATACCGGAAAGAATCAGAATTTTTGAACTCTTGCATGATGTAACAATCTTTCCAGAGGTGTGTGGACGGGATGTCCTTCGTCCCATGCTTTGGATAGGGCTGGTTCAACAGATAAGACAAACGGTCCGGATTAGGACTTGGCCCTCCACCGCGCTGGGGCGGTTTACCCTTACGCATCTGGCCCTTGTCATGTGTATTAGTATTAGCCACAAAGTCTAAACCGTGGTCCGCCTTATGCTTGCCACCGTTTCCATGACCCGCTGGGTTGTGGTGCTGCCCCTTGGCGTTGCCGCTCTTTTTTCCCTTCCCTGTCTTATCATCGTCAGACTCGGGATCCTTGGTACTATCAGGGTCGGCATACTTCACCAGTGCAGCCATGAGGGTTCCCATGTCATTACAATGACGTTTGAGCCGTCCCAACTTCAACTTCAGGGGTTCAAACCGGCAATTGCCTTCCAATGTTAAAACTGCGGTGTCAGCGTTGATGCGGTCCGATGAATGCAAAATCTCCAAAACCCGGCGCACCCAATGGGTTGTTGACTCTCCTTCCTCCTGGACATAGGCAGCTAAGTCCACAATTGACATGGGCTGCTTGCATGTATCCTTGAAATTCTGAATAAACCGGGCTCTCAACTCGGCCCATGACCTGATAGAATTAGCCGGTAAGCTCTTTAGCCAAGTGCGGGCCGTCCCTTCTAGCATCATGGTGAAGTATTTCGCACATGCCGCATCATCCACATCCAGCATCTCCATGGCCATCTCATAGCTTCCGACCCATGTTTCAAGGGATAAATCGGCGGTGTAATTCGGCACCTTGCGCGGGCCCTTGAAATCCTTGGGCAGGCGCACATTGCGCAATGCCGGGACGAGACACGGCACTCCCAAAGAGCTACAGGTAACTCTTGGTTCCACCGATGTGGTTGGACGAACCGGAGTAAGCAGACGGGCCTCATGCTGCGCGGCTACTCGGCCTCTCTGAGTGTCCGAGCCCCGTCCACCACCTCCTGAGCATCACCAGCACCACCCGCCGGGTTATTGCCACGGGGCGGATCACGGTTTCGCGCATTGCTTGACACTGCCGGTTCATCCATACGCATGCTGTAACTCCGGCTTGGACGGGGAGTGGAATGAATCCGATCCTGACTATATGAATAAGCCTCCTATTGAACCAAGGCTGTCTGAAGAAGCTCCTTAACCCGGCGCGTCTCGACCGCTACCAGAGAATCGCCTTCGATCGGGATGGCCGCCAACCGTGAAGCGGCAGCGACAATGTTGTCCATCGGGTTAGAGTAATGACCCGGTGGCGTGGGGACATGCGGTGCTACAATGTTGTTCTGATGAGGCGGATCCACCAAACATGGCTGAACCGGCGCCCCCGCTCTAGGTGCCTCCGCCTGGTTTACCACCGGCGGATTACTGGTCCCTGCTCCTGGGGTGTTACAGAGATTTCTAGCGTCATGAACCGGCGGCAGGCAAGATTGGTGCCTCCTCTTCAGGACTTCGTTCGACGCACTCTGATCCAGCATAATCCGGTAAGCTTGTGCATCCAAAGCGGCCCGCTCCGCGGCCATCCTGGTATCCTCAGCTGCTAAGTCGGCTTTGGCCTGCGTGATCTGATCTTTCACTTTCGTGATTTCCGCATTGTGTACATCCTGATCCGCCGGGTTAACCTCCACCATCAGCGTTGTCAACGTGTCAAACAAATCAGATAGAACCTAAGCTGGCGGTCGCGCAGGGCCTCCTGCCCCGGACGCTGCTGCCGCTGCCGATCCAGAAATCATCGCCGCTGCGGTCGAAGAGTGGAGCGTTGGTTCCGTACCGGCCATGAAGATTGCAACCCGGTTTGGCGGATCAAAGGGGTCCGGAATACTGTCACCATCGGAACATCCCCCAATCCGGCCATCTTGTAACTGATATAACGACTCGGTCTCTCCGGTCGATGACTCGTCACCAGAATAAACGACGGTCTCACCACCAGATTCCGATCTATCCTCAGATTCCCCTCCATGGATAACTCCCACGAAGGCACGCTTCATGACAGGCTTGACCCGGGCAGATCTTGCATGCTGAGCCGTTTCGACGAGGTCGGTGCAGATGTCCGGCTCAGGGCCCGCTTCGCCGACCTTGCCAATGAAAACATGTATGCCACCAAAGGGGACCTGGTACCCGTACTCGATTGAGCCGGCCTCGGGGCCCCAGCCTGCATTGTCGATGTAGAGCTTGCCGCGATGACTCTTGGTCATCCGGCCCACAACGTAACCCTTGAGTCCTTCGAAGTTGCCCTCCAAGAAATTGAAACCATCGTGCGATGGCCCCACGATGGGCGCCAACTGTCGTGGTTTTGTCATGGCAGATGTCCTAGAGAAAGGACTTAGTCATGGAGCCATCGCTACAGGTTAGCTTAAAGGGGTTAAAGCGGACAAGGGACGCAAGAGAGTTTTATACTAGTTCGGCCCCTTACGATGAAGGTAAAAGCCTACATCTAGTTGTGATGGAATTGCTGGGGTTTCGATGACCAGGGAGCGAATACGCTTTGCCTGAGTCTCGAGTTGTTGTCTGTTGTCCTTGAACCGCCGCTGGGTCATCCCCTTATATACATGGGTTGACGCCCGTCGGTTCACAGAATCCCGAGGCCGGCTCATAATCGTGCCCGGCTCGGTCTCTGCTACTTCTATCTTACAACATTAGTTTACATATCAATGCCGGTTTATGTCTACAGGCCTTAAACCGGCTTTGGGCCCCGGGCCTTCATAAAGCGTCATCGTCTGTCTTCATGGACTTCAGATACAGATGAACTACTTATGGGGTTAACCCAGCCTCTCCTGGCCGGTTTACGCCCAGTGGTAATATCCCCAACAGATCTAGTGGTTCTGGACTCTGCGGCGTCTAGAATTGATTTTTGTCGACTCCCCTAGGATTTCTGGAATATTGAAGTATTTATAGAGCAAAGAGTCGGTTCAGGGGGCACCCGAGGTGGGCACAACCCACCAGGGCGCGCCTGGGCCTCCTGGCGTGCCCTGGTGGGTTGTGCTCCCCTCGGAGCACCCCCCAGGCGCTTCTCTGGCCCACTGGATGTCTTCTAGTTCAAAAAAACCTAAAGAAATTTTGCTGCGTTTGGACACCATTTGGTATTGATTTCCTGTGATGTAAAAAACATGCAGAACACAACAACTGGCACTTGGCACTATGTCAATAGGTTAGTACCAAGAAATGATATAAAATGACTATAAAATGATTATAAAACATCCAAGAATGATAATATAACTGCATGGAACAATCAAAAATTATAGATACGTTGGAGACGTATCACGCCCGAGTGGCCGCCCCCCATCCTCGCCGCACACACAATCCTCTCTCTCCGCTTGAATCCTCGACGCTGCTCTCAGTCCTCAAAGTCGTCAGTGTATGAGGATGCCGCTGAAGCGCCTCATCGGAGGGAGTGGCGACGCCGGGGCTGCTGGAGCACCGGAGCTTGGCGTGGAGATGGAGACAGAGGTTGCCGTCCGCACCCTGACGTTGTCGACGGCGTCGATCTTCCACAGCTGGAGGCGGAGTTCCACACCGACTCTAGTGACGACTCGGGTGACGACCCCGGCGATGACTCCGGCGACGACGGCAACTAGTTAGTCATCTATAGCCATTTATGTGTCAAATAGATCCTAAGGTTTCTCTGGTTGCTCATGCGTCCCCCCTTTTGGAATAGAAATCCTATGGTTATGTTCTCCCAATCCATGAAATCTGAGTAAGTTTCGTTAGATCCGTGTAGTGTATTGATTGTTCAAATGGTACAAGTGATAAGTGATTAGTTGTTTCATCTGTGCAAATGATTTCTGCTAGTAATCCGACTAGGGTTAGTGTTCGTGCTAATAATTCCTAGCCACGACTTGACAATTGATTTTGAATGACCTACATATGTTTGTGCCATTATTTTCTTCAAGATTGGTCTGTACATAAACGACTGTGCTTAAAAATCGAACCATAATCTCTGGATATGTATAAATAAATAGCCATAAATTCCTAATCCTACTTCACGGCATGTAAACAATCATTTGATGCCAAATTTGTTTTACTATTTGTATAGGTGCTGTCTGACGATGTGGATAGCGAGGATGAATATGGCCAGAGGAGGTACAAGAGGCAAATCCTGAGGGAGCTTTATGCGGGAAAGCATAACAGGCATATTAGGACCTGGAACGGCGGCTATCGATGCCCATTTTGCAACCACAAGCTTCATGACGCGTATCTAAGTGTTCTGGCGCATGCAAGAGGATGGACCGTTCAAGCAGAAGTATTCTCGCGGCGTGGTGCACGACGCATACGCCGAGTATCTGGAGAAGCTTCAGGATCATGCCGGCATGTGAGATGAGATGTGGGATCGAACTATGTACGCTTTAGTATGCTTAATGACGGTTGAACTATGTGCTTATGGTTGAACTATGCTTGTGTACGTGTACGCTTATTATCTATGTTTGAGTATGCTTAATCTATGTTTACTTATGTCTAACAGTGGGATATGAATGCAATCGGTTCGGTTGATGCAATCTACCTCCGTCTTGGTTTATTGGTCCCCTTTGTAATTTGTGTTAAATTTTGACCAAAGGTTTAACTGACAAAATGTTAGTGTAGGTCAGCAAAAATTATATCGTTGGATGGGTATTTGAGCATAGTGTTCAATGATATAATTTTTGGTGACATGCATAAACATTTCTTAGTTATATATTTGGTAAAAACTACAAAGGGGGCCAATAAACCAGGACAGAGGTAGTACGTCAATCACACACGGTTTCCAAAATTGGAACCGTGTGCAATGACTTTCATTTTGCCTCTTGCGTCAATCACACACGGTTGGCTCTAGCAAACCTATCGCCTCCAAAATTCTTTGTGGGACAGAAAACCCTCACCACCCAATTCAAAAAAGAAAAAAGAAAACCCTCGCCATCCCCACATCACAAAAACCCTCACCCCACCCGCCACCCCCTCCGGTCCCCATTCACACCTGCACAAGCTCCTCCACGTCTATGCATGGAACCGCCTATCGCGGCGGTAACCACTTAGCTCGACGCCTGCCGCCGCTGCCAAGCTGCCGGCAAAGCCCACCGCATTTCGCCACTTCCGCTTGCCGCCGCCTATCGCCATCGAGTCTCTCGACGCTGCTCGCGGTCGACCCAGCTTCGCTCGATTGGGGAATCTTCCGTACTGAGGGTTCTTTCTCATGGACAACAAGGTAACTAATTTAATGAGATATTATCTCATCTCTTATCCCAGTTCATCTGCCTCCTTTAATCACCCAGCCGAAATCGCCATGAATTCATTTTTATTTGAGCTGATTTGAGGGTTTTTTCCATTCATAGAGTGTACAGTGCACAGACACATCGGGACTTTGCGGCCTCCGCCATACATTCCATCTCACCGTACGAGATGACTTGAGGATGCGCGCAGTATGTTCAATCTCACCCTAAATCGGTTGGCATGGCCTAGTTTCGTGAACATATTCTAAATATTGCTACATTTGGATAAAAGGTGCCACATGCACCATATACGGCTAAGGGGATTTCCTCCCTCTTCTTTCTATATTAGGCAAATTAATGATGTATTGTTCTTTCGATTACTCTCATATTTCCATGACATCATGTTTACCCTATCTGTTTAATTATAGATTTTTGTCCTTTGATTTCAACTGCATTACAGTTCTTTCAATTTGGGCCCATATTTGCATGCTACCATATTTTTGTTAACAATCCTATTTTTTGCAGCGCGTCCCTTGCTATGCAACAGAATCTGTAGTGCACAATCTTTCCCTTTACATAAATCAAGACTACAGGGATGTCATACTGAACACAAACCATGGATTTACAATCGTTGCTACTATAAGACTTGATGAATGTGGTGACTCCTATTTTGGCATTGGCCTTTGGGAAGAAATTTCTAAGGTTTATGTACTGAAAGCTGGCACTATAATAGCACTGCACATAAAAGGGCCTGGTCATGAGATATATGCTAACTTCCCCGACGATATCCTCCGTCCAGACTTTATTCGAAGTAAGTTTTCTTTTCAAGTATCTGCATGTTGACTTACCCAGCAATATCAAATGAATTGTGTAGTATTTAAGCAACCAATTGTTATTCCATTTTCTTACTATATTCCTACCTAATAACTTCTAGTTACCAATACACTTTCTATTGCCCTATTTTAACTAAATATTCCCTGTACTCCCTGATATATATGTCCATTTTGCATCATGCTTTTATATCGATATTTATTGCATTGTGGGATGTTATTACACATTATGTCACAATACTTATGCCTATTCTCTCTTATTTTACAAGGTTTACATAAGGAGGGAGAATGCCGGCAGCTGGAATTCTGGGCTGGAAAAGGAGCAAATATTAGAGACCTATTCTGCACAACTCCAAAAGTCCTGAAACTCCACGAAAGTTATTTTTGGAAATAATAAAAAAGACTGAGCAGAAGAAATAATAGAGGGGGGGCCACACCCTGGCCACGAGGGTGGGGGGCGCGCCCTACCCCCCTGGGCGCGTCCCCTGCCTCGTGGGCCGCCTGTTGGCCCTGTGGTGTCCATCTTCTGCTACATGAAGTCTCTCGTCCGAAGAAAAATCATAAGCAAGCTTTCGGGATGAGACTCCGCTGCCACGAGGCGGAACCTTGGCGGAACCAATCTAGGGCTCCGGCAGAGCTGTTCTGCCGGGGACACTTCCCTCCAGGAGGGGGAAATCATCACCATTGTCATCACCAATGATCCTCTCATCGGGAGGGGGTCAATCTCCATCAACATCTTCAGGAGCACCATCTCCTCTCAAACCCTAGTTCATCTCTTGTATCCAATTCTTGTCTCCAAGTCTGGGATTGGTACCTGTAGGTTGCTAGTAGTGTTGATTACTCCGTGTAGTTGATGCTTGTTGGTTTATTTGGTGGAAGATCATATGTTCAGATCCTATATGCATATTAATACTCCTCTGATTATGAACATGAATATGCTTTGTGAGTAGTTACGTTTGTTCCTGAGGACATGGGAGAAGTCTTGTTATTAGTAGTCATGTGAATTTTCTATTCGTTCGATATTTTGATGAGATGTATGTTGTCTCTCCTCTAGTGGTGTTATGTGAACGTCGACTACATGACACTTCACCATTATTTGGGCCTAGAGGAAGGCATTGGGAAGTAATAAGTAGATGATGGGTTGCTAGAGTGACAGAAGCTTAAACCCTAGTTTATGCGTTGCTTCGTAAGGGGCTGATTTGGATCCATATGTTTCATGCTATGGTTAGGTTTACCTTAATACTTCTATTGTAGTTGCGGATGCTTGCAATAGGTGTTAATCATAAGTGGGATGCTTGTTCAAGTAAGAACAGCGCCCAAGCACCGGTCCACCCACATGTCAAATTATCAAAGTACCGAATGCGAATCATATGAACGTGATGAAAACTAGCTTGACGATAATTCCCATGTGTCTTGGGAGCGCTTTTCTCTATATAAGAGTTTGTCCAGGCTTGTCCTTTGCTACAAAAAGGATTGGGCCACCTTGCTGCACTTTATTTACTTTTGTTACTTGTTGCTCGTTACAAATTATCCTATCCCAAAACTATCTATTACCTATAATTCCAGTGCTTGCAGAGAATACCTTGCTGAAAACCGCTTATCATTTCCTTCTGCTCCTCGTTGGGTTCGACACTCTTACTTATCGAAAGGACTACGATAGATCCCCTATACTTGTGGGTCATCAAGACTCTTTTCTGGCGCCGTTGCCGGGGAGTGAAGCGCCTTTGGTAGGTGGAATTTGGTAAGGAAACATTTATATAGTGTGCTGAAATTTATTGTCACTTGTTACTATGGAAAGTAATCCTCTGAGGGGCTTGTTCGGGGTATCTTCACCCCGACCAGTAGAGCAAAGAGTTGCTCCTCAACCTACTGAACCTACTGAAAATGAAAATGTCTACTTTGAAATTCCTTTGGGTATGTTGGAAAACTGCTAGCTAATCCTTTTACAGGAGATGGAACATTACATCCTGATGAGCACCTAATATATGTGGATGAAGTTTGTGGATTATTTAAGCTTGCAGGTATGCCCGATGATGTTGTCAAGAAGAAGGTCTTCCCTTTATCTTTGAAGGGAGATGCATTGACATGGTATAGGCTATGTGATGATATGGGATCATGGAACTACAAACGATTGAGATTGGAATTTCATCAGAAGTTTTATCCTATGCATCTTGTTCATCGTGATCGTAATTATATATATAATTTTTGGCCTCGCGAAGGAGAAAGCATCGCTCAAGCTTGGGGTAGGCTTAAATCAATGTTATATTCATGCCCCAATCATGAGCTCTCGAGAGAAATGATTATTCAAAATTTTTATGATCGGCTTTCTGATAACAATCGCACCATGCTCGATACTTCTTGTGTTGGCTCTTTTATGATGAAGACTATTGAATTCAAATGGGATTTATTGGAAAGAATTAAACGCAACTCTGAAGATTGGGACCTCGATGAAGGTAAGGAGTCAGGTATGACACCTAAGTTTTATTGTGTTAAATCTTTTATGGATACTGATGTTTTCCGTAAATTTAGCACTAAATATGGACTTGACTCTGAGATAGTAGCTTCTTTCTGTGAATCTTTTGCTACTCATGTTGATCTCCCTAAGGAGAAGTGGTTTAAATATCATCCTCCCATAGAAGTAAAAGTAGCTACACCTATTAAAGTTGAAGAAAAAACTATCACTTATAATGATCCTATTGTTCCTACTGCTTATGTTGAGAAACCACCTTTCCCTGTTAGAATAAAGGATCATGCTAAAGCTTCAACTGTGGTTCGTAAAAGCAATATTAGAACTTATACACCTCCTGAGCAAGTTAAAGTTGAACCTAATATTGCTATTGTTAAAGATCTCTTGTCTGATAATATTGATGGGCATGTTATTCATTTCTGTAATGAAACTGCTAGAATTGCCAAACCTTGTGCTAAAGATAAACATAGACATGTGGTAGGCATGCCTGTTATTTCTGTTAAAATAGGAGATCATTGTTATCATGGCTTATGTGATATGGGTGCTAGTGCTAGTACAATACCTATTGACTTATACAAAGAAATTATGCATGATATTGCACCTACTGAGTTAGAAGATATTGATGTCACAATTAAGCTTGCCAATAGAGGTACCATATCACCCATTGGAATTGTTAGAGATGTTGAAGTCTTGTGTGGGAAAACTAAATATCCTGCTGATTTTCTTGTTCTCGGTTCCCCACAAGATAGCTTTTGTCCCATTATATTTGGTAGACCCTTCTTGAACACTGTTAATGCTAAGATAGACTGCGAAAAGGATGTTGTTACTATTGGTCTAGGTGATATGTCTCATGAGTTTAACTTCTCTAAATTTCGTAGACAACACCGTGAGGAAGAATTGCCTAGTAAAGATGAAATTATTGGTCTTGCTTCTATTGCCGTACCTCCTAGTGATCCTTTAGAACAATATTTGCTAGACCATGAAAATGATATGTTTATGAATGAAAGAAGGGAAATAGATGAAGTATTCTTTAAACAGGGACCTATTCTGAAACACAACTTGCCTGTTGAAATCTTAGGGGATCCCCCTCCACCCAAGGGTGACCCCGTGTTTGAGCTTAAACCATTGCCTGATACTCTTAAATATGCTTATCTTGATGAAAAGAAGATATATCTTGTTATTATTAGTGCTAACCTTTCAGAGCATGAAGAAGAGAGATTGTTGAAAACTCTGAAGAAGCACCGCGCTGCTATTGGATATACTCTTGATGATCTTAAGGGCATTAGTCCCACTCTATGCCAACACAAAATAAATTTGGAGAAAGATGCCAAACCAGTTCGTGATCATCAACGACGGCTGAATCCTAAGATGAAAGAAGTGGTAAGAAAAGAAATACTAAAGCTTCTTGAGGCAGGTATTATTTATCCCGTTGCTGATAGTTAGTGGGTAAGTCCTATCCATTCTGTCCCTAAAAAGGGAGGTATTACTGTCGTTCCTAATGATAAAGATGAATCGATCCTGCAAAGAATTATTACAGGTTATAGGATGGTAATTTGTTTCCGCAAATTAAATAAAGCTACTAAAAAGGATCATTACCCCTTACCTTTTATTGATCAAATGCTAGAAAGATTATCCAAACATACACATTTTTGCTTTCTAGATGGTTACTCTGGTTTCTCTCAAATACCTGTGTTAGCTGATGATCAATCAAAGACCACTTTTACTTGCCCTTTCGGTACTTTTGCTTATAGACATATGCCTTCTGGTTTATGTAATGCACCTGCCACCTTTCAAAGATGCATGATGGCTATATTCTCTGACTTTTGTGAAAAGATATGTGAGGTTTTCATGGATGATTTCTCCGTTTATGGATCCTCTTCCGATGATTGCTTAAGCAACCTTGATCAAGTTTTGCAGAGATGTGAAGAAACTAATCTTGTCTTGAACTAGGAAAAGTGCCACTTTATGGTTAATGAAGGTATTGTCTTGGGGCATAAAATTTCTGAAAGAGGTATTGAAGTTGATAAAGCCAAGGTTGATGCTATTGAAAAGATGCCATGTCCCAAGGACATCAAAGGTATAAGAAGTTTCCTTGGTCATGCCGGTTTTTATAGGAGGTTCATTAAAGACTTCTCAAAAATTTCTCAGCCTCTGACTAATCTATTACAAAAAGATATACCATTTGTCTTTGATGATGATTGTGTAGAAGCATTTGAAATACTTAAGAAAGCATTGATCTCTGCATCTATTGTTCAGCCACCTGATTGGAATTTACCCTTTGAAATTATGTGTGATGCTAGTGATTATGCTGTAGGTGCTGTTCTAGGCCAGAGAGTTGATAAGAAATTAAATGTTATTCAATATGCTAGTAAAACTCTAGACAATGCTCAGAAAAATTATGCTACTACTGAAAAAGAATTCTTAGCAGTTGTATTTTCTTGTGATAAGTTCAGACCTTATATTGTTGATTCTAAAGTAACTATTCACACTGATCATGCTGCTATTAAATATCTTCTGGAAAAGAAAGATGCTAAACCTAGACTTATTAGATGGGTTCTCCTGCTACAAGAATTTGATTTACATATTATTGATAGAAAGGGAGCTGAGAACCCCGTTGCAGACAACTTGTCTAGGTTGGAAAATGTTCTTGCTGACCCACTACCTATTGATGATAGCTTTCCTGATGAACAATTAAATGTCATAAATGCTTCTTGTGCTGCTCCATGGTATGCTGATTATGCTAATTACATTGTTGCCAAATTTATACCACCTAGTTTCACATACCAGCAAAAGAAAAAGTTCTTCTATGATTTGAGACATTACTTTTGGGATGACCCACATCTTTATAAAGAAGGAGTAGATGGTGTTATTAGACGTTGTGTACCTGAGCATGAACAGGAACAGATCCTACGCAAGTGTCACTCCAAGGCTTATGGAGGACACCACACTGGTGATAGAACTGCACATAAGGTATTGCAATCAGGTTTCTATTGGCCTACTCTCTTCAAGGATGCCCGTAAGTTTGACTTATCTTGTGATGAATGTCAAAGAATTGGTAATATTAGTAGACGTCAAGAAATGCCTATGAATTATTCACTTGTTATTGAACCATTTGATGTTTGGGGCTTTGATTATATGGGACCTTTTCCTGCCTCTAATGGATACACACATATTTTAGTTGATGTTGATTATGTTACTAAGTGGGTAGAAGCTATTCCAACTAGTAGTGCTGATCATAACACCTCTATTAAGATGCTTAAAGAAGTTATTTTTCCGAGGTTTGGAGTCCCTAGATATTTAATGAATGATGGTGATTCACATTTTATTCATGGTGCTTTCCGTAAAATGCTTGCTAAGTATGATGTTAATCATAGAATTGCATCCCCTTATCGCCCGCAGTCTAGTGGTCAAGTAGAATTGAGTAATAGAGAACTCAAATTAATTTTGCAAAAGACTGTTAATAGATCTAGAAAGAATTGGTCCAAGAAACTTGATGATGCATTATGGGCCTATAGAACTGCATATAAAAACCCTATGGGCATGTCTCCGTATAAAATGGTTTATGGAAAAGCATGTCATTTACCTCTCGAACTAGAACATAAGGCTTATTGGGCTATTAAAGAGCTCAACTATGATTTCAAACTTCCCGGTGAGAAGAGGTTATTTGACATTAGCTCACTTGATGAATGGAGAACCCAAGCTTATGATAATGCCAAATTGTTTAAAGAAAAAGTTAAAAGATGGCATGACAAAAGGATACAAAAGCGTGAGTTTAATGTAGGTGATTATGTATTGCTATGCAACTCTCGTTTAAGATTTTTTGCAGGAAAACTTCTCTCTAAATGGGAAGGTCCTTACGTTATCGAGGAGGTCTATCGTTCCGGTGCCATAAAAATCAACAACTTCGAGGGCACAAATCCGAACGTGGTAAACGGTCAAAGAATCAAACACTATATCTCAGGTAATCCTATAAATGTTGAAACCAATGTTGTTGAAACCGTAACTCCGGAGGAATACATAAGGAACACTTTCCGGAATGTTTCAGACTCCGAAAAGGAATAGGTATGTGGTACGGTAAGTAAACCAACTCCAAACAGTTCTAATGGCAATTTTTCTCTGTTTCGGAATATTTAGAAAAAATAGAAAAATAAGAAGCAGTCCGGGAAGGACACGGGGGCTCCACGAGGGTGGAGGGCGCGCCCTACCCTACTGGGTGCACCCCCTGCCTCGTGGGCACCTCGTGCGCTCTCCGGACTCCGTTTTCTTGCACGATACGTATTTTGGTTGGTAAAAATTCATTATATAATCTCCCGAAGGTTTTGACTCCCGTATCACGCTATTATCCTCTGTTTGTGTTTCGAGCTGTTGCTGCTGCAGATTAGAGCAAGATGTCTTATCAAGAGTCAGTCGGTGAGAGCCGGGTGTCTCATCCGGCATCGAGATCTAGGACAAACAGCGATGCTGACCACTTTGGGCCAGCAACGGAGGAAGAGATGGAGGCTGATTTGAAGAGGATAGATGCCATGGGGGAGGATCAAGAAGTCACTTCTCGCTTCCGAGCTGGATTCACAATGGGGGAACTATAGAGCTCTGCTATTCCAAACTTGGTTATCCCTTCCAATGTTAGATTTCTTTCTTATGAAAATATGAAGAAGAGTGTCACTTGTTCTCCCGCAGCTATGCAACACCCTTGGGTGCAAGGAGCTTTGGCCGTTACAGGAAAGCTTTGAAAGGAAATAATGGACCTCAAGCAGCAAGTCAATAAGCTCGAGGAGGAGAATCATATCCTAAGGGGCATCATCGCCAAGAATATCACATCGCCATCCCCGAAAAAGGAGACATAATCACATCAATGGGCACTCCCCTTGGCAACTGCCAAGCTTGGGGGAGGTGCCCCGGTATCGTATCACCATGACATCTCTTATCTTTACCTTTTTCTTAGTTCGATCCTTTTAGTAGTACCTTGATCTAGTAGAATAAAGCTTTTGGTATGATCTAGTTTTGAGTTTTGCTTTATGATCCCTTTATGTAATCGAGTCTGTGAGCTATATATAATAAAGATTAGTGTTGAGTCAAGGGCTTGATTATTTTGCTATGATCTTGAGTGAATAAAAGAAAAGAGAAAAGAATAAAAAGAAATAAAAAGAGATCATATTGATCTTATGGAGAGTAATGACTTCACATAGAAAGAGTATGATGATTAAAAATTGTTGAGAGTTGACAAACATAGCTTTGGTCATCGTTGCAATTAAAAAGAAGTAATAAGGAAAGAGAGGTTTCACATATAAACATACTATCTTGGACATCTTTTATGATTGTGAGCACTCATTAAAATATGACATGCTAAAGAGTTGATGTTGGACAAGGAAGACAACGTAATGGGTTATGTTTTCTTATATCTGAAATAAAGTATATTGTCATGGATCATCCAACATGTTGAGCTTGCCTTTCCCCCTCATGCTAGCCAAATTCTTTGCACCAAGTAGAGATACTACTTGTGCTTCCAAATACCCTTAAACCCAGTTTTGCCATAAGAGTCCACCATACCTACCCATGAATTGAGTAAGATCCTTCAAGTAAGTTGTCATCGGTGCAAGCAATAAAAATTGCTCTCTGAATATGTATGATTGATTGGTGTGGAGGAAATAAGCTTTATACGATCTTGTGATGTGGAAGAAATAAAAGCGACGGACTGCATAATAAAGGTCCATATCACAAGTGGCAATATAAAGTGACGTTCTTTCGCATTATGATTTTGTGCATCCAACTCTGAAAGTGCATGGCAACCTCTGCTTCCCTCTGCGAAGGGTCTATCTTTTACTATTATCTTGTACCTTATGCAAGAGTCATGGTGATCTTCACCTTTCCTTTTTACGTTTTATCCTTTGGCAAGCACAGTACGTTGGAAAGATCCTGATATATATATATATATATATATATATATATATATATATATATATATATATCTAATTGGACGTAAGTTAGCATGAGTTATTATTGTTGACATTACCCTTGAGGTAAAAGGTTGGGAGGCAAAACTATAAGCCCCTATCTTTCTCTGTGTCCGATTAAAACTCCGTAACCACAAGTATTGCGTGAGTGTTAGCAATTATGAAAGACTAAATGATAGTTGAGTATGTGGACTTGCTAAAAATCTCTGACATAGACTCTTTCTGATGTTATGATAAATTGCAATTGCTTCAATGACTGAGATTATAGTTTGTTGGTTCTCAATAAAGTTTCTAATTCATACTTTGAATTGTGAATGGATTATTACTTGAGCATAGGAAATCATATGACATTATCCATATATGTTGCTGTTTTAAGAATAATCATGATGCCCTCATGTCAGTATTTTATTTTATCGACACCTCTATCTCTAAACATGTGGACATATTTATCGTTATCAGCTTCCGCTTGAGGACAAGCGAGGTCTAAGCTTGGGGGAGTTGATACGTCCATTTTGCATCATGCTTTTATATCGATATTTATTGGATTATGGGCTGTTATTACACATTATGTCACAATACTTATGCCTATTCTCTCTTATTTTACAAGGTTTACATAAGGAGGGAGAATGCCGGCAGCTGGAATTCTGGGCTGGAAAAGGAGCAACTATTAGAGACCTATTCTGCACAACTCCAAAAGTCCTGAAACTCCACGGAAGTTATTTTTGGAAATAATAAAAAATACTGAGCGGAAGAAATACCAGAGGGGGCCCACATCCTGGCGACGAGGGTGGGGGCGCGCCCTACCCCCTGGGCGCGCCCCCTGCCTCGTGGGCCCCCTGTTGGCCCTCCGGTGTCCATCTTCTGCTATGTGAAGTCTTTTGTCCAAAGAAAAATCATAAGCAAGCTTTCGGGACGAGACTCCGCCGCCACGAGGCGGAACCTTGGCGGAACCAATCTAGGGCTCCGGCAGAGCTGTTCTGCTGGAGACACTTCCCTCCGGGAGGGGGAAATCATCGCCATCGTCATCACCAACGATCCTCTCATCGGGAGGGGGTCAATCTCCATCAACATCTTCACGAGCACCATCTCCTCTCAAACCCTAGTTCATCTCTTGTATCCAATTCTTGTCTCCAAGTCTGGGATTGGTACATGTAGGTTGCTAGTAGTGTTGATTACTCCGTGTAGTTGATGCTAGTTGGTTTATTTGGTGGAAGATCATATGTTTAGATCCTATATGCATATTAATACTCCTCTGATTATGAACATGAATATGCTTTGTGAGTAGTTACATTTGTTCCTGAGGACATGGGAGAAGTCTTGTTATTAGTAGTCATGTGAATTTGGTATTCGTTCGATATTTTGATGAGATGTATGTTGTCTCTCCTCTAGTGGTGTTATGTGAACGTCGACTACATGACACTTCACCATTATTTGGGCCTAGAGGAAGGCATTGGGAAGTAATAAGTAGATGATGGGTTGCTAGAGTGACAGAAGCTTAAACCCTAGTTTATGTGTTGCTTCGTAAGGGGCTGATTTGGATCCATATGTTTCATGCTATGGTTAGGTTTACCTTAATACTTGTTTTGTAGTTCCGAATGCTTGCAATAGGGGTTAATCATAAGTGGGATGCTTGTTCAAGTAAGAACAGCACCCAAGCACGGTTCCACCCACATATAAAATTATCAAAGTACCGAACGCGAATCATATGAACGTGATGAAAACTAGCTTGACGATAATTCCCATGTGTCCTTGGGAGCGCTTTTCTCTATATAAGAGTTTGTCCAGGATTGTCCTTTGCTACAAAAAGGATTGGGCCACCTTGCTGCACTTTATTTACTTTTTTTACTTGTTGCTCGTTACAAATTATCCTATCACAAAACTATCTGTTACCTATAATTTCAGTGCTTGCAGAGAATACCTTGCTGAAAACCGCTTATCATTTCCTTCTGCTCCTCGTTGGGTTCGACACTCTTACTTATCGAAAGGACTACGATAGATCCCCTATACTTGTGGGTCATCACTCCCACTTCTATCAGAAAGCGCCGCTGACAAGGAGAATCCAGAGGTGGAGAACGGGGCTGCCAACAAGCGGATGTGGGGCGAGCAAGAACCACAAGTGACTCGAGCAGGCCTAGACTTCATCGGTAGCCTCCCCGATGATATGTTGACAGTCATCGTCTCCCTCCTCGCAATCAAATATGGGGCGCGGACAACCGTCCTTTCCTGATGGTGGCGCCCCCTATGGAACTCCACCCCTCTCGAGGTGGAACTTGGGCGAGAGCACTTTTGCCCTCCGGCGGAGCGATTCCGCCGGGGGAACTTCCCTCCCGGAGGGGGAAATCATCGTCATCATCATCACCAACAACTCTCCCATCTTGGGGAGGGCAATATCCATCAACATCTTCAACAGCACCATCTCATCTCAAACCCTAGTTCATCTCTTGTGTTCAATCTTGCTACCAGAACTATAGATTGGTGCTTGTGGGTGACTAGTAGTATTGATTACATCTTGTAGTTGATTACTATATGGTTTATTTGGTGGAATACTATATGTTCAGATCCAATATGCTATTTAATACTCCTTTGATCATGAGCATGTTTATCATTTGTGAGTAGTTACTTTTGTTCTTGAGGTCACGGGAGAAATCATGTTGCAAGTAATCATGTGAACTTGATATGTGTTCGATATTTTGATAGTATGTATGTTGTGATTCCCTTAGTGGTGTCATGTGAACGTCGACTACATGACACTTCACCATATTTGGTCCTAAGGGAATGCATTGTGGAGTAGCAATTAGAGGATGGGTTGCAAGAGTGACAGAAGCTTAAACCCTAGTTTATGCGCTATTCCGTAAGGGATCGATTGGATCCAAAAGTTTAATGCTATGGTTAGAATGTATTCTTAATACTTTTCTCGTAGTTGCGGATGCTTGCGGGAGGGTTAATCATAAGTAGGAGGTATGTTCAAGTAAGAAAAACACCTAAGCACCGGTACACCCACATATCTAATTATCAAAGTAGCGAACACAAATCGAACCAACATGATGAAAGTGGCTAGATGAAATTCCCGTGTACCCTCAAGAACACTTTGCTTATCATAAGAGACCGTTTTGGCCTGTCCTTTGCCTCAAAAGGATTGGGCTACCTTGCTGCACTTTGGTTACTACTATCGTTACTTGCTCGTTATAAATTATCTTGCTATCAAACAACTTCGCTACTTACAATTTCAGCACTTGCCGACATTACCTTGCTGAAAACTACTTGTCATTTCCTTCTGCTCCTCGTTGGGTTTGACACTCTTACTTATCAAAAAGAGCTACAATTGATCCCCTATACTTGTGGGTCATCAAGCTCGAGGAGCTCACTTTTGATGATGGGCATATGCGCTTGCTGCCAACGTCCGCGCTCTGCCTCGCGCCCACGCTGCACGTCGCCAAGTTCAGGAACTGCCATTCCCCCCCTTAATGATGTGCCCGCTCTTATTCTACCATGACTGAAGCACCTCGAGCTCGTTGCCATTTTCCTCCCAAACGGTGACATGGAGCGCCTGCTCCGTGGCTGTACTGCACTCGAGTATCTTTGTCTTCAGGCGATCAATGGGTTGAGTAGCTTCCACATCACCTCCATGACTCTCGGACTATTTATGTGTGTTGCTGGTGCGGCAGGAAGACATCAAAAGATGTGTACCACGGTATTTTCATTGAGGACACACCTGCACTTGAGAGATTACTTGTAGTTGATCAAGAAGGTCCAACAAGAATCAATGTCATTTCTGCACCGAAATTGACAGTGGTGGGCTACTCGTCTGACAAATACTCCGAACTTGTTATTAGATCCACACCCATTCAGGTACAGCAGCCGCCTTCTACCTATCCTTCTACAAATTAACATTATTTCTAATTTTGAAGATGTTTGTTCGTCTGTCATCCAGAAAATGATTCCGACAAGCTTGACCCCGAAACTGCGCACAGTGAAGGTCTTGGCACTAGAATCTATCGGCCCCAACCTGGAGCAAGTTGTCAGTTTCGTGAGATGCTTTCCGTGCCTGGAGAAGCTATATATCGAGGTGATGTTCCTTTCTTGTTAAATGTTAACCATAAGGGAGTTCAATTTGTGACACTTTTTTCCAAGTTTACAATGACAATGTACTACGATTTCTGAAGGATTCTTTTGGAGAATTTCAGTACATACATGTCCCCCCCATATTGGTTGCTTGATCCATATGGTTACAATCCATAAGCATTTCTCCTTTAGATTCATCTGTACTAGTTTTCTTAGGGAACTTTTCATCCACTCAAACCTCTTGTGAAGAAGGCTACATTTTTTTAGAATGTAATCAAATGCCCATGTTAATCATGTCAGATCGAAGATGGCATGTTAGTGCATTTTACAAATCCTGCAAACCATATAGGCCTATAGCAGTGTTCAAAACTGCATGTAGGCACTAACACGTTTTCTCCTTTTCCAGATAAGATTAGGCCCAGTGGTGGACAATGTGATACAATATAATGATCATGTTGAATGCCTAGATCTGCATCTCTCAGAAATTACTTTGAACTCCTACCGAGGGACCTTACCAGAGTTTATTCGCCAGGTTCTTTGTTTTGAGAGCAAAGGTGCTGAAGATAATGAGGTTTGCCCTACATTTATTTCACAAAAATGAATGGTTTGTTGATCAGCGCCGGTGCCTGCGGCAGAATGGAATAGGCTCTGAAAATGCTGAATTTCATTTTGGAACTTCAGATGGCAGAGTAATCGGAAGTCATCGTGTCAACCCCATACATGACTTCTCAATGGCTGACCCCTTTGCAATAATTATGAGGTTTCGAAACCAGACTTAGAAGGGGTAATATTAGTTTGAACCTCTCTGATATCCATGTTCAGCGGATCAGCGCGAGCATTTGCAGCTGATGAGTTGAATTTCATTTCTAATATCAGTTTGAACCTTGTAATCTTCGAATTTCAGCTATATAACTCTGGAATTTGAACCTTGTAATATTTCGAGCTTTTGTGGTACAATCGTTGAAATGGCATCGTATGAGACTCGTATATTGGTAGCACTATTTTGACCTTAATATGCAATGATCTTAGATTTTATTAACCATTCTCGAATTTGTTTACCTTGTCGGTCTCACAGCACACGATCTGTATAGCTAACTCGACTGCGATCTTCGACATTATTGCACACAGTTGGTTTCTTCAACCGTGTGCCCTATAGAGCGCATAATTAATTATCGCACTCGAGTGTCCATCATCACCCTTCTGTGTAACTTTGACCTCATCACCCACGGGTAAAAGTATGACCGAAGTCATTCCACACACTTCGTTTTCACAAAGCTTTTTGCCAATAAACACCCATGATTTGTCCCTCTTCTAGCTGAGGCGTGGCCAAACTAGCCGGGCAGGAAGCTAGTGAAGGAAATATGCCCTAGAGGCAATAATAAAGTTATTATTTATTTCCTTATATCATGATAAATGTTTATTATTCATGCTAGAATTGTATTAACCGGAAACATAATACATGTGTGGATACATGGACAAACAGAGTGTCACTAGTATGCCTCTACTTGACTAGCTCGTTGATCAAAGATGGTTATGTTTCCTAGCCATAGACATGAGTTGTCATTTGATTAACGGAATCACATCATTAGGAGAATGATGTGATTGACTTGACCCATTCAGTTAGCTTAGCACTCGATCGTTTAGTATGTTGCTATTGCTTTTTTCATGACTTATACATGTTCCTATGACTATGAGATTATGCAACTCCCGTTTACCGGCGGAACACTTTGTGTGCTACCAAATGTCACAACGTAACTGGGTGATTATAAAGGTGCTCTACAGGTGTCTCCAAAGGTACTTGTTGGGTTGGCGTATTTCGAGATTAGGATTTGTCACTCCGATTGTCGGAGAGGTATCTCTGGGCCCACTAAGTAATACACATCACTATAAGCCTTGCAAGCATTGTGACTAATGAGTTAGTTGCGGGATGATGTATTACGGAATTAAAGACACTTGCCGGTAACGAGATTGAACTAGGTATCGAGATACCGACGATCGAATCTTGGGCAAGTAACATACCGATGAAAAGGGAACAACGTATGGTGTTATGCGGTCTGACCGATAAAGATCTTCGTAGAATATGTAGGAACCAATATGAGCATCCAGGTTCTGCTATTGGTTATTGACCGGAGAGGTGTCTCGGTCATGTCTACATAGTTCTCGAACCCGTAGGGTCCGCACGCTTAACGTTACGATGACAGTTATATTATGAGTTTATATGTTTTGATGTACCGAAGGTTGTTCGGAGTCCCGGATGTGATCACGGACATGACGAGGAGTCTCGAAATGGTCGAGACATAAAGATTAATATATTGGAAACCTATGTTTGGACATCGGAAGTTTTCCGGGTGAAATCGGGATTTTTCCGGAGTACCGGGAGGTTACCGGAACCCCCCGGTAACTTAATGGGCCTTATTGGGCCTAGGTGGAAGAGAGGAGAGGAGGCCAGGGCAGGGCCGCGCGCCCCTCGCCCCCAAGTCCGAATAGGACAAGGAGAGGGGGGCGGCGCCCCCTTCCTTCCTCCCCTCCACCTTTTCCCCCTTCCTCTCCTAGTCCAACATGGAAAGGGGGGAGTCCTACTCCCGGTAGGAGTAGGACTCCTCCTAGGCGCGCCTCTCCTCCTTGGCCAGCGGCCTCCCCCTTGCTCCTTTATATACGGGGGCAGGGGGCACCTCTCTACACACAATTGATCAACGATCTTTTAGCCGTGTGCGGTGCCCCTCTCCACCATATTACACCTCGATAATATCGTAGCGGTGCTTAGGCGAAGCCCTGCGTCGGTAGAACATCATCATCATCGCCACGCCGTCGTGCTGACGAAACTCTCCCTCAACACTCGGCTGGATCGGAGTTCGTTATGGAGCTGAGCGTGTGCTGAACTCGGAGGTGCCGTGCGTTCGGTACTTGATCGGTCGGATCGTGAAGACGTACGACTACATCAACCGCGTTGTGTTAACGCTTCCGCTTTCGGTCTACGAGGGTACGTAGACAACACTCTCCCCTCTCATTGCTATGCATCACCATGATCTTGCGTGTGCGTAGGAATTTTTTTGAAATTACTACGTTCCCCAACAGTGGCATCCGAGCCTGGTTTTATGCGTTGATGTTATGCACGAGTAGAACACAAGTGAGTTGTGGACGATATAAGTCATACTGCTTACCAGCATGTCATACTTTGGTTCGGCGGTATTGTGAGATGAAGCGGCCCGGACCGACATTACGCGTACGCTTACGCGAGACTGGTTTCACCGTTGCGGGCACTCATTGCTTAAAGGTGACCGGCGGGTGTCTGTCTCTCTCACTTTAGTTGAACCGAGTGTGGCTACGCCCGGTCCTTGCGAAGGTTAAAACAGCACCAACTTGACAAACTATCGTTGTGGTTTTGATGCGTAGGTAAGAACGGTTCTTGCTAAGCCCGTAGCAGCCACGTAAAACTTGCAACAACAAAGTAGAGGACGTCTAACTTGTTTTTGCAGGGCATGTTGTGATGTGATATGGTCAAGACATGATGCTATATTTTATTGTATGAGATGATCATGTTTTGTAACCGAGTTATCGGCAACTGGCAGGAGCCATATGGTTGTCGCTTTATTGTATGCAATGCAATCGCCATGTAATTGTTTTACTTTATCACTAAGCGGTAGCGATAGTCGTAAAAGCAATAGTTGGCGAGACGACAACGATACTACGATGGAGATCAAGGTGTCGCGCCGGTGACGATGGTGATCATGACGGTGCTTCGGAGATGGAGATCACAAGCACAAGATGATGATGGCCATATCATATCACTTATATTGATTGCATGTGATGTTTATCTTTTATGCATCTTATCTTGCTTTGATTGACGGTAGCATTATAAGATGATCTCTCACTAAAATTTCAAGATAAAAGTGTTCTCCCTGAGTATGCACCGTTGCGAAAGTTCTTCGTGCTGAGACACCACGTGATGATCAGGTGTGATAGGCTCTAAGTTCAAATACAACGGGTGCAAAACAGTTGCACACGCGGAATACTCAGGTTAAACTTGACGAGCTTAGCATATGCAGATATGGCCTCGGAACACGGAGACCGAAGGTCGAGCGTGAATCATATTGTAGATATGATCAACATAGTGATGTTCACCATTGAAACTACTCCATCTCACGTGATGATCGGACATGGTTTAGTTGATTTGGATCACGTAATCACTTAGATGATTAGAGGGATGTCTATCTAAGTGGGAGTTCTTAAGTAATATGATTAAATAGAACTTAAATTTATCATGAACTTAGTACCTGATAGTATCTTGCTTGTCTATGTTAATTGTAGATAAATGGCCCGTGCTGTTGTTCCGTTGAATTTTAATGCGTTCCTTGAGAAAGCAAAGTTGAAAGATGATGGTAGCAATTACACGGACTGGGTCCGTAACTTGAGGATTATCCTCATTGCTGCACAGAAGAATTACGTCCGGGAAGCACCGCTAGGTGCCAGGCCTCCTACAAGAGCAACACCAGAAGTTATGAACGTCTGGCAGAGCAAAGCTGATGACTACTCGATAGTTCAGTGTGCCATGCTTTACGGCTTAGAACCGGGTCTTCAACGACGTTTTGAACGTCATGGAGCATATGAGATGTTCCAGGAGTTGAAGTTAATATTTCAAGCAAATGCCCGGATTGAGAGATATGAAGTCTCCAATAAGTTCTACAGCTGCAAGATGGAAGAGAATAGTTATGTCAGTGAGCATATACTCAAAATGTCTGGGTATAATAATCACTTGATTCAACTGGGAGTTAATCTTCCGGATGATAGCGTCATTGACAGAATTCTTCAATCACTGCCACCAAGCTACAAGAGCTTCGTGATGAACTATAACATGCAAGGGATGAATAAGACAATTCCCGAGCTCTTCGCAATGCTAAAGGCAGCGGTGGTAGAAATCAAAAAGGAGCATCAAGTGTTGATGGTAAATAAGACCACTAGTTTCAAGAAAAAGGGCAAAGGGAAGAAGAAGGGGAACTTCAAGAAGAACAGCAAGCAAGTTGCTGTTTAGGAGAAGAAACCCAAGTTTGGACCTAAGCCTGAGACGGAGTGCTTCTACTGCAAGCAGACTGGTCACTGGAAGCGGAACTGCCCCAAGTATTTGGTGGATAAGAAGGATGGCAAGGTTAACAAAGGTATATGTGATATACATGTTATTGATGTGTACCTTACTAATGCTCACAGTAGCACCTGGGTATTTGATACTGGTTCTGTTGCTAATATTTGCAACTCAAAACAGGGGCTACGGATTAACCGAAGATTGGCTAAGGACGAGGTGACGATGCGCGTAGGAAATGGTTCCAAAGTCGATGTGATCGCGGTCGGCACGCTACCTCAACATCTACCTTTGGGATTAGTTTTAGACCTAAATAATTGTTATTTGGTGCCAGCGTTAAGCATGAACATTATATCTGGATCTTGTTTGATGCGAGACGGTTATTCATTTAAATCAGAGAATAATGGTTGTTCTATTTATATGAATAATATCTTTTATGGTCATGCACCCTTGAAGAGTGGTCTATTTTTAATGAATCTCGATAGTAGTGACACACATATTCATAATGTCGAAGCCAAAAGATGCAGAGTTGATAATGATAGTGCAACTTATTTGTGGCACTGCCGTTAGTTCATATCGGTGTAAAGCGCATGAAGAAACTCCATACTGATGGACTTTTGGAATCACTTGATTATGAATCACTTGGTACTTGCGAACCGTGCCTCATGGGCAAGATGACTAAAACACCATTCTCCGGAACTATGGAGAGAGCAACAGATTTATTGGAAATCATACATACAGATGTATGTGGTCCGATGAATATTGAGGCTCGTGGCGGATATCGTTATTTTCTCACCTTCACAGATGATTTGAGCAGATTTGGGTATATCTACTTAATGAAACATAAATCTGAAACATTTGAAAAGTTCAAAGAATTTCAGAGTGAAGTTGAAAATCATCGTAACAAGATAATAAAATTTCTACGATCTGATCGTGGAGGAGAATACTTGAGTTACGAGTTTGGCCTACATTTGAAACAATGCGGAATAGTTTCGCAACTCACGCCACCCGGAACACCACAACGTAATGGTGTGTCCGAACGTCGTAATCGTACTTTACTAGATATGGTGCGATCTATGATGTCTCTTACTGATTTACCGCTATCGTTTTGGGGTTATGCTTTAGAGACGGCTGCATTCACTCTAAATAGGGCACCATCAAAATTCGTTGAAACGACACCATATGAACTATGGTTTGGCAAGAAACCAAAGTTGTCGTATCTTAAAGTTTGGGGTTGCGATGCTTATGTGAAGAAACTTCAACCTGATAAGCTCGAACCTAAATCGGAGAAATGTGTCTTCATAGGATACCCAAAGGAGACTATTGGGTACACCTTCTATCACAGATCCGAAGGCAAGACATTCGTTGCTAAGAATGGATCCTTTCTAGAGAAGGAGTTTCTCTTGAAAGAAGTGAGTGGGAGGAAAGTAGAACTTGATGAGGTAACTGTACCTGCTTCCTTATTGGAAAGTAGATCATCACAGAAATCAGTTTCTGCGACACCTACACCAATTAGTGAGGAAGTTAATGATAATGATCATGAAACTTCAGATCAAGTTATTACTGAACCTCGTAGGTCAACCAGATTAAGATCTGCACCAGAGTGGTACGGTAATCCTATTCTGGAGGTTATGTTACTAGACCATGACGAACCTACGAACTATGAAGAAGCGATGGTGAGCCCAGATTCTGCAAAATGGCTTGAGGCCATGAAATCCGAGATGGGATCCATGTATGAGAACAAAGTATGGACTTTGGTTGACTTGCCCGATGATCGGCAAGCCATTGAAAATAAATGGATCTTCAAGAAGAAGACTGACGCTGACGGTAATGTTACTGTCTATAAAGCTCGACTTGTTGCGAAAGGTTTTCGACAAGTTCAAGGGATTGACTACGATGAGACCTTCTCACCCGTAGCGATGCTTAAGTCTGTCCGAATCATGTTAGCAATTGCCGCATTTTATGATTATGAAATTTGGCAAATGGATGTCAAAACTGCATTCCTGAATGGATTTCTGGAAGAAGAGTTGTATATGATGCAACCGGAAGGTTTTGTCGATCCAAAGGGAGCTAACAAAGTGTGCAAGCTCCAGCGATCCATTTATGGACTGGTGCAAGCCTCTCGGAGTTGGAATAAACGCTTTGATAGTGTGATCAAAGCATTTGGTTTTATACAGACTTTTGGAGAAGCCTGTATTTACAAGAAAGTGAGTGGGAGCTCAGTAGCATTTCTGATATTATATGTGGATGACATATTGCTGATTGGAAATGATATAGAATTTCTGGATAGCATAAAGGGATACTTGAATAAGAGTTTTTCAATGAAAGACCTCGGTGAAGCTGCATATATATTGGGCATCAAGATCTATAGAGATAGATCAAGACGCTTAATTGGACTTTCACAAAGCACATACCTTGACAAAGTTTTGATGAAGTTCAAAATGGATCAAGCAAAGAAAGGGTTCTTGCCTGTACTACAAGGTGTGAGATTGAGTAAGACTCAATGCCCGAACACTGCAGAAGATAGAGAGAAGATGAAAGATGTTCCCTATGCTTCAGCCATAGGCTCTATCATGTATGCAATGCTGTGTACCAGACCTGATGTGTGCCTTGCTATAAGTTTAGCAGGGAGGTACCAAAGTAATCCAGGAGTGGATCACTGGACAGCGGTCAAGAACATCCTGAAATACCTGAAAAGTACTAAGGATATGTTTCTCGTTTATGGAGGTGACAAAGAGCTCATCGTAAATGGTTACGTCGATGCAAGCTTTGACACTGATCCGGACAATTCTAAATCGCAAACCGGATATGTGTTTACATTGAACGGTGGAGCTGTCAGTTGGTGCAGTTCTAAGCAAAGTGTCGTGGCGGGATCTACGTGTGAAGCGGAGTACATAGCTGCTTCGGAAGCAGCAAATGAAGGAGTCTGGATGAAGGAGTTCATATCCGATCTAGGTGTCATACCTAGTGCATCGGGACCAATGAAAATCTTTTGTGACAATACTGGTGCAATTGCCTTAGCAAAGGAATCCACATTCCACAAAAGAACCAAGCACATCAAAAGACGCTTCAATTCCATCCGGGATTTAGTCCAGGTGGGAGACATAGAAATTTGCAAGATACATACGGATCTGAATGTTGCAGACCCGTTACTAAGCCTCTTCCACGAGTAAAACATGATCAGCACCAAGACTCCATGGGTGTAAGAATCATTACTGTGTAATCTAGATTATTGACTCTAGTGCAAGTGGGAGACTGAAGGAAATATGCCCTAGAGGCAATAATAAAGTTATTATTTATTTCCTTATATCATGATAAATGTTTATTATTCATGCTAGAATTGTATTAACCGGAAACATAATACATGTGTGGATACATAGACAAACAGAGTGTCACTAGTATGCCTCTACTTGACTAGCTCGTTGATCAAAGATGGTTATGTTTCCTAGCCATAGACATGAGTTATCATTTGATTAACGGGATCACATCATTAGGAGAATGATGTGATTGACTTGACCCATTCAGTTAGCTTAGCACTCGATCGTTTAGTATGTTGCTATTGCTTTCTTCATGACTTATACATGTTCCTATGACTATGAGATCATGCAACTCCCGTTTACCGGAGGAACACTTTGTGTGCTACCAAACGTCACAACGTAACTGGGTGATTATAAAGGTGCTCTACAGGTGTCTCCAAAGGTACTTGTTGGGTTGGCGTATTTCGAGATTAGGATTTGTCACTCCGATTGTCGGAGAGGTATCTCTAGGCCCACTCAGTAATACACATCACTATAAGCCTTGCAAGCATTGTGACTAATGAGTTAGTTGCGGGATGATGTATTACGGAACGAGTAAAGAGACTTACCGGTAACGACATTGAACTAGGTATCGAGATACCGATGATCAAATCTCGGGCAAGTAACATACCGATGACAAAGGGAACAACGTATGTTGTTATGCGGTCTGACCGATAAAGATCTTCGTAGAATATGTAGGAACCAATATGAGCATCCAGGTTCCTCTATTGGTTATTGACCGGAGAGGTGTCTCGGTCATGTCTACATAGTTCTCGAACCCGTAGGGTCCGCACGCTTAACGTTACGATGACAGTTATATTACGAGTTTATATGTTTTGATGTACCGAAGGTTGTTAGGAGTCCCGGATGTGATCACGGACATGACGAGGAGTCTCGAAATGGTCAAGACATAAAGATTGATATATTGGAAACCTATGTTTGGACATCGGAAGTGTTCCGGGTGAAATCGGATTTTTCCGGAGTACCGGGAGGTTACCGGAACCCCCCGGTAACTTAATGGGCCTTATTGGGCCTAGGTGGAAGAGAGGAGAGGAGGCCAGGGCAGGGCCGCCCGCCCCTCCCCCCCCCAGTCCGAATAGGACAAGGAGAGGGGGGCGGCAACCCCCTTCCTTCCTCCCCTCCACCTTTTCCCCCTTCCTCTCCTAGTCCAACATGGAAAGGGGGGAGTCCTACTCCCGGTAGGAGTAGGACTCCTCCTAGGCGCGCCTCTCCTCCTTGGCCGGCGGCCTCCCCCTTGCTCCTTTATATACAGGGGCAGGGGGCCCCTCTCTACACACAATTGATCAACGATCTTTTAGCCGTGTGCGGTGCCCCTCTCCACCATATTACACCTCGATAATATCGTAGCGGTGCTTAGGCGAAGCCCTGCGTCGGTAGAACATCGTCATCGTCACCACGCCGTCGTGCTGACGAAACTCTCCCTCAACACTCGGCTGGATCGGAGTTCGAGGGACGTTATCGAGCTGAACGTGTGCTGAACTCGGAGGTGCCGTGCGTTCAGTACTTGATCGGTCGGATCGTGAAGACGTACGACTACATCAACCGCGTTGTGTTAACGCTTCCGCTTTCAGTCTACGAGGGTACGTGGACAACACTCTCCCCTCTCGTTGCTATGCATCACCATGATCTTGCGTGTGCGTAGGAATATTTTTTTGAAATTACTACGTTCCCCAACAGCTAGCGCGGTAAACTGCGTCGTGGCGCGGGAACAGGCTCACCGACGATACATTCTGCGCCTCTTCGAGCCCACGTGTGGTCAAACGAAATCTGTGTGGTGCGGTGTTGTCAAGCGTGCACTGGAATCCTCCGCTATGAACGCCATGACAAGACATGACAATTACAGGCCGGCCGGCCCCATTTATTACAGCGCCCATTTAACCCTTGTGTCTCTTCAACCTTTCGATCGTGCCCCACCATTGCAAGAAGCACACCCACCACGAGAAATTCTTAGAGGGTATCCTGCGCGGCTCCAATGGCGCTCCGAGCGGCTACCGACGACGAGCAGCAGTTCACCATGCATGCCATGGTGAACACCCATAGAAGGTTTACGGGGCTCTCAGTGGTGTACACCAACGACCCGGTCTGGGTGGAGCACTCCATCCACATCATGGAGTCGTTGCATGCCGAGGAGAAGTACAAGGTGGTCGGGTTCGACCTCGAGTACACCCGCGCTCGTGCCGGGTCTCGTCCCAAGGTCACCGTCGCCCAGATGTGCGTGCGCCACTACGTCCTCGTCTACCACTACTGCCTGACCACAAGGCCCTGCGAGCGTTTTGCCAGGTTTGTCAACAACCCCCACTACATGTTTGCTATAGTGGACATCACCAACGATGTAAAGGCACTCGAGAATTCGGGCATCACCTGCCAAAATCTTGTCGACATCCAGGGCCAATACAAGATCTGGGGGAGTAAGGAGCATGAGAAGGACTCACTGGTTCACTCGCCAAGGCCATCATTGACCCCTACTACAGAGACATGAAGGATTCCTGCAACAGGGACAAGCGTGCCGGGCACTCGGCCTAGATGGAGATACTCGACAAAGCTCACATTGTGTACACGGCCAAGGAGGCGTACACGAGCTACGACATGTATAGGCGGATCGTTGACATGAGGAAGTGCCTCCTTCCCCAAAACGGCCAGGGATCCAGCCGGAAGTACAGCAATGGCAAGCGTCATTGCAACAATAAGTAGATGATTAGATCCTCGTTTCTCCTAGTTTAGTATGCATGTAATTTCTTACTTTGGTGTGTGGAAATGTTATGTGTGTAGTCACTTGTGTAATTGTATGCTTAATTTGGTTATGCAATGCTATCTTTTTAAGTATATATGTTGATGCTCTATAGACAGAGCGTAGATGTTGTGCGGACAAAGAAAATCACATTGCACACGGACTAAACAATGGAACCCGTCGGTGTTGTTTTCATTAATCACTCACAATTGTATACCAGCAATCGCTTGCTCACAACACACACGGCTTGTTAACATGAATCGTTTGTGTTGTTATAGGTCTTCCCACACGTTTCCGATTACAGACCTGTTTGTCGCGTATCACACACATCTTGTTATATTGAACCGTTTCCGTTCTCTTGGCTCAAAGCAAACAGTTCATCCGAGTGAACCGCATGTCGTATATCGTACACACCTTGATCTGGCTGACCGTTTCTTTTGTGTTGCCTAATCACAAACAGTTCATTCGAGTGAACCGTATGCTGTATGTCACACACACCTTCATCTGGCTGCCCATTTCTTTTGTTCCTCCTCATCGCAAACAGTTAATTGAACTAAACCGTATGCCCTACATCGCACATGCAACTAAAATCTGAACCGTGTTTGATGCATCCGCCATCGCAAATGTTTTGCATCTTTTTTGATGATTTTTTACACCACCGTTTGCGATTATTGCATCGCACACAGTTTCGTCGAAGGGTATCTGATCATAGTCTCATGTTAGCAGCATCCTGTAGTAGTGTTCCCTCCCTGTTGCCACGCGGGGGCGAAGCAGGAGGGAGGAGGGGGAGCGAAGGAGCCTTTCTTGCATGGGGTCAGAGAGAGGAATACAAATAGTGAACAAGGAATGCATTGTTGGGCGTCACCATCTCGCTGTCAAGCAGAAGCATAGTAGTAGCCGATGCACAACAAGAAGCACCCACGAAGGCCGATCAATGTAAACCATGTCTCCTGGTGGAACCATCGGACTTCACCACAAGGCCGCCAGAAAATTATCACCGTGGCTTATCTTTCTGGAGTATTAACTGATGTTGATTGGAATGGCATGTTCAGAACTCTTTGGACATGTCAGAGTTAAAATTTCCTGCAGAGACCCATGTAAGATTCCTATTGAGAGATTGTTCTTGTCGGGTTTCATTATGAAAAAGAAATTGTTCCTGTTGGGTTTCACTATGGAAGGGTATGAATAGATTGGAGGTGCTGACGTTGCCATAGATGATGATGAGGAGGAGCTTGGTGTTGATGAGATGGAAGAAGGTAATACTCAGAGGAAAGAAAGTGGCTTGGGAGATTACCAGACTGAAAATCTTGAAGATGGTGACCTGGTAACTGATGAACTGGATAAAGCTAATCTTAGTGCTGGTAAACGGAGTTCTGCTAGATCTATTAAAGCAGATGACCCAACTCTCTATTCGGGTGGAGTGGAGGAATTTGATCATGATGAGTTTATTGAGGAATTTTCTAGTGCAAAAAGTTGATCAATTACTGAGGAAGACTGTGTGGATGGAATGATGAGAACTAAAGAGAAGGTAACAAGCTATGATGTCGATCAAGTGGATACACTACTAGGAAAATGCTTATAGATAGAAGTTTACCAGTAGCACCTCTTTATGACCCCACGCTGCTGGTATTTACCAGTAGCGCTGTGTAGAAAACACGCTACTACTACTAAATAACAACAGCGTTTGTTAACTTGGGCCGCGCTGCTGTTACATGGGCCGCAGGGCAAAAACGGTAGCCCACTTACCTGTAGCGTTTGTTTCAAACAGGCGCTACAGCTGGTGGGCTTTGCAGTAGCGCCGGCCTCTACCCAGCGCTACTACTAGAGGAAAAGAAAACCGGCCCGAACGCCCCCACCCCCTCACTCTCACATTATCGATCCCCTCCGTCCGACAACGCCGCCGCGGTTAGGGTTCCTCCCCGGCCGCCTCACCCCCGTCAACGGCGCCGTGCGTCGCCACCACGCGCGGTCGCCTCTCACCTCCTCCGATGCTCCAGCCCCGTAAGTCCCCCTCGATCTTCTCCCTGCGTGCGCCACCACTAGCTAGCTAGGCTCCGATCGATTCGCCGTGGCGGCTTGCCATGTTTTGGGATTTCGCATGGGGGAAAGGTATTTAGGGATTGCATGGTGGCTCCACGCTTCGATGCGATGTGTTCCAGGCTTGTTTCCTCGCGTGATTGGGGAGAGAGTAGAGAGAGGGGTTAGGTGAGAGAGAAGTATAGGCTTTTTGTTGGGCGGCAGGAGCGCTGCAGGAGAGGTATAGGAGGTGGCGGTAGCTGTTGGACAGCGCGCAGTGGGAGGAGCAGCAGCGAGAGAGCAGGGAGTCGGCGGTGGCCGCCGCCATGGCGGTGGCGGGCAAGCAGAGGGCTAGGGAGAAGGGGAAGGGGAAGGAGCAGGAGAATGGCGGAGAGGGCAGCAAGTTAATTAGGTCAGCAATTCGCCAGGGTATCTGATGGATCCAAATCGACCCAAATTGAACGAACTGTGCTGCCCTTGCCGAACGAACTGTGACTGTTCATCGCTGACGCTGACCCTTGTCATTGGAGATTAAAGCGGTGAAGGTGTAGTTATTAGTACGGCTCTGCTCGTCAGTGAAGCTGATGCAGGTTCTGTCCATTTTTAGCACAGAACTGGAGAGGCAGCGTGTGTTGATGGTTTGGTGGCATCCTTGTAGAGCATGTAGTCGGTGTTGGTGCCGCTGAGCACGGCCCAGAAGAGCAGCAGGGCCGCCCGGCGAGAGCAGCCCGGTGCGCCGAGCCTCAGTGATGCGAGGAGCCATGGCATCATTGCGTGTGGGTTGTTTTTGGCAACCGCCGGCAGGAGGGATGGTTTGTTTAGTGCCAGTTGCCATCGTGGTAGCGGGATGTTAGTTAAGCGTTGTTTTCCACTTCTTAATTTGGTAGAGCAGAGCAGCATGTTTCACTTGCACAGAAGAGACAGAAAAGTAGAGAGAGTAGAGAGAGGGGTTAGGTGAGAGTAGAGAGAGGGGTTAGGTGAGGAACTAATCCAGATGTACAAGTTTGGTCAGCCAAACTTGGTCGAATCCAGGAGACAGAAAAGGAAGCGGGTAGAGGCGGGAGGGGGGGATTGAGGGTAGTAGAAGGGAGCGAGTGAACTGACTTGAGCGGGGGGGGATTAAGGGCAGCAGAAGGGTGGAGGCTTGGTTTCTTCTTCCTTGGCTGCTGTCCCTGGAGCAGTGGCGGCAGCGGTGCCTAGTGTTTTAGGGTTTAGAGAGGGGTTCTCTCTCTCGTTCTGCCTTGGCTTTTGTTTAGTGGCGGTGGCGGTGCCTAGTGTTCTAGGGTTTAGAGAGGGGTTCTCTCTCTCGATTGAACTACTTTTGCTTGTCTGCTTGCGCAATAATGGCAATATGCCATTTATCTTATTATTAGGCTCTGTTTGGGTTACATGATCTCTATTAGGTTATTGTCTGAACTGAACTACAATTTAGTTGTTATTTTGCTTGCCATGGGAACCTGATGTGTATTCTCTATGATGTGAACCTGGTGTGTATATTATTCAAAACCTGATGTGTATTGAAAACTTTATGTTTACTTTTTGGATCATTAATCCTTTAATAATATTGCTTTAGGGAAATGGCACCACCACCACCATGTCGACGCTGCAAGTCAAGGTGCGCTAGCAGCCTTGCAACTGGCACGCTGTTCGGCATCTACTTCGAGTCTAGTTTTCTTCATGCGGCGGTAATAAATTATATGAAACTAGTAACCACTATTTTGTTTTTAGTGTTATTGGCATTAATGCATCGTGTATATATTTTTGCTTTTTGTACACAGATCGTCCCATGCAATGTGAGGTCAGAATTCAACAAGCTGACCGGAGACTCTGTGACCTTTGAGGCTCCTGGGGGCCCCTACACTATGAGGTCGAGAAAGGACGAAATATGACACAGGTGGGAGGAGATGGATGGGTCCGTTTCATCGCCCACATGCATATCACCGGTGGAGAGTTGATCAGCTTCTCCTTCAGAGCAGAAAGACCCAAGCTGGCCGTGTTTATGTCAACAAAGAAGAAGATGATGAAGATGATGAGGATGATGAGACCCACCTGGTGAAGCCATCGTAGCTCAAAGAATGAGGTTGAGCGAGGAGGAGGTGTGCAACCTATGGGACATCATTCCGCCACGTGCTGACTTCATCGGGGTACCATTCGTGACCCGCATGACAAGTACCATGGTTGATCGGCATATCATGGTATGTTGCATTTACTGTAGTAATTTGATGATATGCTTTATTGTTATACTTAGTGTAGACTCTGATGATATATATGCTTAGTGAATCTTATATGCTTTATTGTTATACTTAGTGTAGAGTCCGATGATATATATGCTTAGTAAATCCGATGATCCATATGCTTAGTGAATCCGATGATATATATGATTTATTGTTATACTTAGTGTAGAGTCCGATGATATATATGCTTAGTGAATCCGATGATCTATATGCTTAGTGAATCCGATGATATATATGCTTCGTGAAGAATCCAAAGAACTGCTAATAGTGTAGAATCCATATATACTTATTAGTAGAATTCATGCTTAGCAGAAATGTAGTACTGTCTTTTGATAGTGTAGAATGTGTGAGGCTACTTATAAATTGATATGTATTTCTTATTCAGAAATTGCCAAAGAGCCTATCTAAGAGTTGTGGTATGCTACCTCTTGAGCATGTGCTGGTTTTCCCTTGAAGAGGAAAGGGTGATGCGGCAAAGTAGCGTAAGTATTTCCCTCAGTTTTTGAGAACCAAGGTATCAATCCAGTAGGAGGATACACGCAAATCGCCTCGTACCTACACAAACAAATAAGAACCTTGCAACCAACGCGATAAAGGGGTGTCAATCCCTTCACGGCCACTTGCAAAAGTGAGATCTGATAGAGATAATAAGGTAAATATTTTTGGTATTTTTATGATATAGATTGGAAAGTAAAGATTGCAAAATAAAATAGACCGGAAACTTATATGATGGAAAATAGACCCGAGGGCCATAGGTTTCACTAGTGGCTTCTCTCAAGATAGCATAATCTAAGGTGGGTGAACAAATTACTGTCGAGCAATTGATAGAAAAGCGCATAGTTATGAGAATATCTAGGCTTGATCATGTATATAGGCATCACGTCCGTGTCAAGTAGACCGAAACGATTCTGCATCTACTACTATTACTCCACACATCGACCGCTATCCAGCATGCATCAAGAGTATTAAGTTCATAAGAACAGAGTAACGCATTAGGCAAGATGACATGATGGAGAGGGATAAACTCAAGCAATATGATATAAACCCCATCTTTTTATCCTCGATGGCAACAATACAATAAGTGCCTTGCTGCCCCTGCTGTCACTGGGAAAGGACACCGCAAGATTGAACCCAAAGCTAAGCACTTCTCCCATTGCAAGAAAGATCAATCTAGTAGGCCAAACCAAACTGATAATTCGAAGAGACTTGCAAAGATATCAAATCATACATATAAGAATTCAGAGAAGAACCAAATATTGTTCATAGATAATCTTGATCATAAACCCACAATCCATCGGATCTCGACAAACACACCGCAAAAAGAATTACATCGAATAGATCTCGAAGAGAATCGAGGAGAACTTTGTATTGAGATCCAAAGAGAGAGAAGAAGCCATCTACCTAATAACTATGGACCCGAAGGTCTGTGGTAAACTACTCACACATCATCGGAGAGGCTATGGTGTTGATGTAGAAGCCCTCCGTGATCGATTCCCCCTCCGGCGGAGCGCCAGAAAAGGCCCCAAGATGGGATCTCACGGGTACAGAAGGTTGCGGCGGTGGAAATAGGGTTTCGTGGTGCTCTCAGATGTTTTCGGGGTATATGAGTATATATAGGCGAAAGAAGTAGGTCGGTGGAGCCACGAGGGGCCCACAAGGATGGGGGCGCGCCTCCCTGCCTCATGGTCGCCTCGTTGCTTCCTTGACATCCACTCCAAGTCTCCTGGATCAGGTCTGTTCCAAAAATAACTCTCCCGAAGGTTTCATTCCGTTTGGATTCCGTTTGATATTCCTTTTCTGCGAAACACTGAAATAGGCAAAAAAACAACAATTTGCACTGGGCCTTTGGTTAGTAGGTTAGTCCCAAAAATAATATAGAAGTGTATAATAAAGCCCATTAAACATCCAAAACAGATAATATAATAGCATGGAACAATCAAAATTATAGATACGTTGGAGACGTATCAAGCATCCCCAAGCTTAATTCTTGCTCGTCCTCGAGTAGGTGAATGATAAAAACAGAATTTTTGATGTGGAATGCTTCCTAACATAATCTTCAATATAATTTTCTTTATTGTGGCATGAATGTTCAGATCCAAAAGATTCAAGATAAAAGTTTAATATTGACATAAAAATGATAATACTTCAAGCATACTAACTAAGCAATTATGTCTTCTCAAAATAACATGGCCAAAGAAAGTTCATCCCTACAAAATCATATAGTTTGGTCATGCTTCATTTTCGTCACACAAGAATGCTCCCATCATGCACAACCCCGATGATAAGCCAAGCAATTGTTTCATACTTTAGTAATCTCAAACTTTTTCAACCTTCACGCAATACATGAGCGTGAGCCATGGATATAGCACTATGGGTGGAATAGAATATAATGATGGGGGTTATGTGGAGACGACAAAAAAGGAGAAAGTCTCACATTGACGCGGCTAATCAACGAGGTAGGGAGATGCCCATCAATTGATTTCAATGCAAGGAGTAGGGATTGCCATGCAATGGATGCACTAGAGCTATAGATGTATGAAAGCTCAACAAAAGAAACTAAGTGGGTGTGCATCCAACTTGCTTGCTCACGAAGACCTAGGGCATTTGAGGAAGCCCATCATTGGAATATACAAGCCAAGTTCTTATAATGAAAAATTCCCACTAGTATATGAAAGTGACAAAATAAGAGACTCTCTATCATGAAGATCATGGTGCTACTTTGAAGCACAAGTGTGGACAAGGATAGTAACATTGTCCCTTTTATTTTTATTTATTTTTTTGGGCCTTTCTTTTTTTATTTGGCCTTTCTCTTTTTTTGGGGGGCAATGCTCTAATAATGATGATCATCACACTTCTATTTATTTACAACTCAAAGATTACAACTCGATACTTAGAACAAAATATGAATCTACATGGATGCGTCCGGCGGTGTACCGGGATGGGCAATGAATCAAGAGTAACATGTATGATGAATTATGCATGGTGGCTTTGCCACAAATACGATGTCAACTACATGATCATGCAAGGCAATATGACAATGATGAAGCGTGACATAATAAATGAAATGGTGGAAAGTTGCATGGCAATATATCTCGGAATGGCTGTGGAAATGCCATAATAGGTATGTATGGTGGCTGTTTTGAGGAAGATATAAGGAGGTTTATGTGTGATAGAGCATATCATATTACGGGGGTTGGATGCACCGGCGAAGTTTGGACCAACTCTCAAGGTGAGAAAGGGCAATGCACGGTACCGAAGAGGCTAGCAATGATGGAAGGGTGAGAGTGCGTATGATCCATGGACTCAACATTAGGCATAAAGAACTCACATACTTCTTGCAAAAATCTACAAGTCATCAAACACCAAGCACTACGCGCATGCTCCTAGGGGGATAGATGAAAAGACCATCGCTCGTCCCCGACCGCCACTCATAAGGATGACAATCAAAGAACACCTCATGTTTCAAATTTGTTACACAACGGTTACCATGCGTGCATGCTACGGGACTTGAAAACTTCAACATAAGTATTTCTCAAATTCACAATTACTCAACTAGCACAACTTTAATATCACCACCTTCATATCTCAAAACAATCATCAAGAATCAAACTTCACATAGTATTCAATGCACTCTATATGGAAGTTTTTATTATATCCATCTTGGATGCCTATCATATTAGGACTAATTCTATAGCAAATTACCATGCTGTTCTAAAGGACTCTCAAAAATATTTAAGAGAAGCATGAGAGATCAATAATTTCTATAAGTGAAGCACTAGAGCAAAATTATCTAGCTCAAAAGATATAAGTGAAGCACATAGAGTATTCTAATAAATTCCGATTCATGTGTGTCTCTCCCAAAAGGTGTGTACAGCAAGGATGATTGTGGTAAACTAAAAAGCAAAGACTCAAATCATACAAGACGCTCCAAGCAAAACACATATCATGTGGTGAATAAAAATATAGCATCAAGTAAAGTTACCGATGGACGAAGACGAAAGAAGGGATGCCTTCCAGGGCATCCCCAAGCTTAGGCTTTTGGTTGTCCTTGAATTTTACCTTGGGGTGCCTTGGGCATCCCCAAGCTTAGGCTCTTGCCACTCCTTATTCCGTAATCCATGAAATCTTTACCCAAAACTTGAAAACTTCACAACACAAAACACAACAGAAATCTCATGAGCTCCGTTAGTGAAATAAAACAAACCACCACTTTAAGGTATTGTAATGAACTCATTCTTTATTTAAATTGGTGTTAAACCTACTGTATTCCAACTTCTCTATGGTTCATACCCACCGATACTAGCCATAGATTCATCAAAATAAGCAAACAACACACGAAAAACAGAATCTGTCAGAAACAGAACAATCCATAGTAATCTGTATGAAACATAAACTTTATGTAACTCAAAAATTATACAAAAATAGGACAACCTGAATAATTTGTTTATTGATCTACTGCAATTGGAATCAGTATTTTATCTCGTTCTGGTGATTTTTAACCATTGTTTTCGTGAGCAAAAAGTTTCGGACTTTTTCAGCAAGATCAAATAACAATCATCCAAGAAGATCCTATAGGTTTTACTTGGCACAAACACTAATTAACAGAATCAGTCTATAGTAATATGAAAGTTTTTATTATATCCATCTTGGATGCCTATCATATTAGGACTAATTTTATAGCAAATTACCATGCTGTTCTAAAGGACTCTCAAAAATATTTAAGTCAAGCATGAGAGATCAATAATTTCAATAAAATAGAACCACCACCGTCCTCTAAAATGATATAAGTGAAGCACTAGAGCAAAATTATCTAGCTCAAAAGATATAAGTGAAGCACATAGAGTATTCTAATTCCGATTCATGTGTGTCTCTCCCAAAAGGTGTGTACAGCAAGGATGATTGTGGTAAACTAAAAAGCAAAGACTGAAATCATAGAAGACGCTCCAAGCAAAACACATATCATGTGGTGAATAAAAATATAGCATCAGGTAAAGTTACCGATGAACGAAGACGTAAGAGGGGATGCCTTCCGGGGCATCCCCAAGCTTAGGCTTTTTGTTGTCCTTGAATTTTACCTTGGGGTGCCTTGGGCATCCCCAAGCTTAGGCTCTTGCCACTCCTTATTTCGTAATCCATCAAATCTTTACCCAAAACTTGAAAACTTCACAACACAAAACTCATCAGAAATCTCATGAGCTCCGTTAACGAAATAAAACAAACCACCACTTTAAGGTACTGTAATGAACTCATTCTTTATTTATATTGGTGTTAAACCTACTGTATTCCAACTTCTCTATGGTCCGTACCCCCGATACTAGCCATAGATTCATCAAAATAAGCAAACAACACACGAAAAACAGAATCTGTCAAAAACGAAACAGTCTGTAGTAATCTGTATGAAACGCAAACTTTATGTAACTCAAAAATTATAAAAAAATAGGAAGACCTAAATAATTTGTTTATTGATCTACTGCAATTGGAATCAGTATTTTATCACGTTCTGGTGATTTTTAACCATTGTTTTCGTGAGCAGAAAGTTTCTGACTTTTTCAGCAAGATCAAATAACTATCATCCAAGAATATCCTATAGGTTTTACTTGGCACAAACACTAACTAAAACATAAATCCACAAATAACCAGAGTATAGATCAATTATTTATTACTAAACAGAAAGAAAAAGCAAGAAACAAAAATAAAATTGGGTTGCCTCCGAACAAGCGCTATCGTTTAACGCCCCTAGCTTGGCATAAAGGCAAGAATAGATCTAGGTATTATCATCTTTGGTATGCAATCCATAAGTGGCTCTAATAATAGATTCATAAGGTAATTTAATTTTCTTCCTAGGAAATTTTTCCATGCCTTTCCTTAATGGAAATTGGAATCTAATATTCCCTTCCTTCATATCAATAATTGCACCAATCGTTCTAAGGAAAGGTCTACCAAGAATAACAGGACATGTATGATTGCAATCTATACCAAGAACAATGAAATCTATGGGCACATAATTCCTATTTGCAACAATAAGAACTTCATTAATCCTTCCCATAGGTTTCTTAATGGTGGAATCCGCAAGATGCAAATTTAGAGAACAATCATCAAATTCGTGGAAACCTAATACATCACACAAAGTTTTTGGAATCGTGGAAACACTAGCACCCAAATCACACAAAGCATAGAATTCATGATCTTTAAATTTAATTTTAATAGTAGGTTCCCACTCATCATGAAGTTTCCTAGGTATAGAAACTTCTAATTCGAGTTTTTCTTCATAAGATTGTATTAAAGCATCAACGATATGTTTAGTAAAAGCCTTATTTTGACTATAAGCATGAGGAGAATTTAGCACGGATTGCAACAAGGAAATACAATCTATCAAAGAACAATTATCATAATTAAATTCCTTGAAATCCAAAATAGTGGGCTCATTGCTATGTAAAGTTTTGACCTCTTCAATCCCACTTTTACCAATTTTTGCATCAAAATCTAAAAACTCCGAATCATTGGGACGCCTTTTAACTAAAGTTGACTCATCTCCAGTCCCATCATTATCAAGATGCATATTGGAAAACAAAGATTTAATAGGAGACACATCAATCACTTTTAGATCTTCATCCTTACATGATGTAGAGGGATAAACTCAAGCAATATGATATAAACCCCATCTTTTCATCCTCGATGGCAACAATACAATACGTGCCTTGCTGCCCCTGCTGTCACTGGGAAAGGACACCGCAAGATTGAACCCAAAGCTAAGCACTTCTCCCATTGCAAGAAAGATCAATCTAGTAGGCCAAACCAAACTGATAATTCGAAGAGACTTGCAAAGATATCAAATCATACATATAAGAATTCAGAAAAGAACCAAATATTGTTCATAGATAATCTTGATCATAAACCCACAATTCATCGGATCTCGATAAACACACCGCAAAAAGAATTACATTGAATAGATCTCCAAGAGAATCGAGGAGAACTTTGTATTGAGATCCAAAGAGAGAGAAGCAGCCATCTAGCTAATAACTATGGACCCGAAGGTCTGTGGTAAACTACTCACACATCATCGGAGAGGCTATCGTGTTGATGTAGAAGCCCTCCGTGATCGATTCCCCCTCTGGCGGAGCGCCAGAAAAGGCCCCAAGATGGGATCTCACGGTTACAGAAGGTTGCGGCGGTGAAAATAGGGTTTCGTCGTGCTCTCGGATGTTTTCGGGGTATATGAGTATATATAGGCAAAAGAAGTAGGTCGGTGGAGCCACAAGGGGCCCATGAGGGTGGGGGCCGCGCCTCCCTGCCTCGTGGCCACCTTGTTGCTTCCTTGACGTCCACTCCAAGTCTCCTGGATCAGGTTTGTTCCAAAAATAACTCTCCCGAAGGTTTCATTCCGTTTGGATTCCATTTGATATTCCTTTTCTGCGAAGCACTGAAATAGGCAAAAAACAGCAATTTGCACTGGGCCTTTGGTTAGTAGGTTAGTCCCAAAAATAATATAAAAGTGTAGAATAAATCCCATTAAACATCCAAAACAGATAATATAATAGCATGGAACAATAAAAAATTATAGATACGTTGGAGACGTATCATGGTATCAAGCCTGATGAAGAAGGCTCTGCTGGAATATGCCTTACCGCGAGGGGCTCCGTCACCACTTGTGCGTACGGCGTGGACACGGATGGTCGCACACACTTCAACTCGGTTGGGTGGAAGAGCTTCCTCGTCGGCAAGAATCTTCATGTTGGACAGGCAATCCTAATTACTATCAGGAACACCCACTGCCCAGGCTTGAGGATGATGGTCGTCATCGATGTCATCTAGAACTACATATGCATGCGTGTGGCTGCTGAACCATATATATGCTAGTATGACTACCTAGTAGACTTATCAGCTATGATCTATCCATTCATTGTTGACTACTATATATGAGTTTGTGAGATTGTGTGGTTATATTAAATGTGGTACTGTCGTTAATGTTTGTGAGATGGTTTTGTGAACTTAGTTTATTTGCACTGGACTTGTCTTGATTTCCATGAATATTGCATTTGACTTCTTCTTTTTTATTTTTTATTTCTATTTACCTAGTTCTAGCGCGGGGAGAAAATAGGGCGCTACTACTACGTGATGATAGTAGTAGCGTTGGTAGAGAAAGAGGCGCTACTACTAAGTATCTTAGCTGCAGCGCTTGTTTAGAAACGAGCTACTGTTAAGTAATAGCTGTAGCGCCCTAGGAGTAGCACGGGTGCCCATGCTACTGGTATGTAAAAAACCAGCGCCACTAGTAAGGTTTTCTCTAGTAGTGATATTGTCGCCTCTTATGAGGGTGAAAATGTTTGACGTGAGAGTATGGTGGGGGTTTCTACTCCTATGTCAATTGAGCATAGGGAGGGTCATACACAATACTATGAGGCACTGCTTAAATCTGTGGACTTGGTTGGTTCTGGTGATGATGAGCTAGATGAGGAGGAGATGGATGTCCTCCCTCCTCTAGCTATGAAAATTCTTAACTCCGGTTCATTGAAGAGATCTCTCTTGACCTCTCTGGACAATGTGGTGGAACATAAGCAAACTCCTAAGGTCAAGTCAAAATGGGGCCCTGTCCTGGCTCAGAAGCCTTCCACCAGGAACCATGGTAATATCAACATCGTGGACAAGGCTGCTGCATATAAAAGGAAGCAGAATTTGGAGGTTCCTACTACATTCAAAGATAATTCTTTTCCTATCTTGGAATCTAATCTTCTCATTAAGCAAGCTTCTAAGATTAATATCTCAATTGGAACTTATGTGGTTAGTAGAGAATTATAGTGCAGGATTTGATTGAGGAGGAGAAGGAAAAATGTCTAGCTTTTGCTAACTCTAACCCTGAGACTGTTTTGCCTGCTAACCTTGATGTAGATGAATCTGAAGTTTTAAAAACTCATGTTAGGTCTTCTTTCTCTAACCCAGTTGGCACTGCTCATGTGTTAGAAAGGACCCATGCTGCCCTTACCAAAGTGAGGCCTTGTGGCCTATCTCACCTCTTTAGAATTTCTTAATGATAGGTCTTATTTGGAACATTAGGGGGCTTGGTCATCCTGGTAAAGTTCAGTGCCTATTTGATACTGTTATCAAAGCTGGTCCTAATTTGATTGGTTTTTGTTATCTCCTTTTTATTGATCCTGTATTGAAACAAGAAAGGGTATCCCGCACCTACAGTTGCGTGTGTGATGCATGACAAACGGTTAATCCATAAGAACTGTTTGCGATGTGGTAGAACAACACTATATAAAGGTGTGTGGGATATGTCGGATTCAGGGTTCCGTAGACCCTTGACAGGTTTGAACTCTCGGGTGCGTGTGAAGAACTCGTATTCCCCAGTCTGCCTGCTCAACGATTCCACGGCCTAGCTCGATGAACCCAAGGGACAAGAGACACAGCAGTTTATTCTAGTTCGGGCCACCTTGCGGTGTAATACCCTACTCCAGCTTTGTGGTGGATTGCCTCGAGGGGCTGAGGATGAACTAGTACAGTGGTTGGACAGCCTCAGGAGGTGAGGTGTTCTTGAGCTCGATGAGCTGGTGAGCTGGTCAGGGTGGAATGCATCTGTCCCCTCTACGGTGGTGGCTAAGCCCTATTTATAATGGCCTTGGTCCTCTTCCCAAATGCAGGCGGGAATGGATCCCACAACGGCCAAATTCGAAGGGAGACAACTAGTACAAGTTATCCTGACAAAAGTAGTCTTCGCCTGCAAAGCCTCTCGTGATGACGCTGCGGTGGGCTCAGCGATGACCTCCGTCCTGCCGTCCTGGCGGTCTTGGTATTGTTGCACCGATATGGAAACCTTTGCTTGATTCCTCGGGACCCAGCGCCTGTGCTTGCCTCCTTAGCACCAAAGAGGAAGCTGGTACACTGTGCCCGCTGGCGCCCGCCTGGCCTTGGTCGTCACGGCTCATGTCATGTGAACCTCGCGAGGTGCAACTTGCATTGATATCTCCGCTCCTCGAGAGCCAGCCTGGGGAGGCCGCCCCTCGTGGAGGTCTTGGTGTCGCCCACCTCGCGAGGCTTGGCCCCTCGCGAGGGTCTTGAGTTGTTGTTGTCGAAGCTGGGCCGTACCAGGCCATCGATAGAGCCACGCCGTGGGCCGCAGGCAGGCAAGTATGGGTACCCCTGTTCCCAGAACACCGACAGTAGCCCCGGGGCCCAAGGCGCGCTCGAACTTGGCTTCAAGGCGAAGCCAAAGGGCAAGTGCGGAGCACCGTGGGCCCTAACCGCCTGTGGCCTTGGTCAACACGTGGCGATTGATGGGACGTGGGCCTATCCACTTCCCCATGCAGCCTTGATATTCGCCGGGCTTGGCGGCCGCCATTGCCAACGCAGCTCCGCCTTCATTGCTTGCTGCGCGCTCCCTTGGCTCCTTCACCTTCCTGAGAGACAGCGGCTTCCTTCCCAGATCTGACTCCAGCACCGGTCCTCCCCTATCGCTATGGCGCCGCACCTGAAGAAGAAGAAGAAGAAGAAGGGGAAAACCCGTGCTCCGGTCGAATCTCCACCGACCTTCGAGCCCGCCCTCGAGTGGTCGATGGTGCTCAATCAAGAAGGGCTGGACAAGGTTCTCCCAATGCTTGTCGCGGATTCCAACGAATGGAGGGCGACGGTGGCTTGTCCTGCTTCCTGCGCCATGGTCGATATGACAACCACTGAGATCCCCATCCATCTTCACACTCTCTTGGCTGGCTTGATCCCGCTTTCTCCGATTTCTTCAATGCCATACTCTCGCATTACCAAGTTCACACACTGCGTTTGCGAGGCCATGGTGGGCATTGCCCCTTCTGTGGCCTTGTTTCGCCATTTCTTCTCTCTTCACCTGATCGACGCCCGCCAGTGCTCGGGGTGCATGGCCTTTCATGCCGTAGCGGCAACGGCCGGCTCGGGGATCGACTTCGAGCTCTCACCAGTTGTAAGTGGATTCCGGAAGCGGTGGGTGTCCGTGGATGTTAATGATGTTTGCTAAGACTACGTCGGTGTTTCCCCCAAGAGGAGAGGATGATGTAGCACAACAATGGTAGGTATTTCCCTCAGTAATGAAACCAAGGTATCGAACCAGTAGGAGAACCAAGCAACAAAACGTAAACAGCCCCTACACACAAATAACAGCCACTCGCAACCCGACGTGTTAAAGGGGTTGTCAATCCCTTTCGGGTAACGGCGCCAGAAGGCACAATGACGGGAGAAAATTATAATAGATTGAAATAATAGATTGCAAATAAAATAAAGTGCAGCAAGATATTTTTGTATTTTTAGTTTAACAGATCTGAATAAAACGCAAAGGAAAAATAGATCGCAAGGCAAATATATGAGAAAGAAGACCCGGGGGCCGTACGTTTCACTAGTGGCTTCTCTCGAGAAAAATAGCAAACGGTGGGTAAACAAATTACTGTTGGGCAATTGATAGAACTTCAAATAATCATGACGATATCCAGGCAATGATCATTACATAGGCATCACGTCCAAGATTAGTAGACCGACTCCTGCCTGCATCTACTACTATTACTCCACACATCAACTGCTATCCAGCATGCATCTAGTGTATTAAGTTCATGGAAAAATGGAGTAATGCAATAAGAACGATGACATGATGTAGACATGATCCGTTTATCTATATGGCAGTAGATATAGATCTCGTCTTTTTATCCTTAGTAGCAATGATACATACGTGTCAGTTCCCTTTCTGTCACTGGGATCAAGCACCGTAGGATCGAACCCACTACCGGGCACCTCTTCCCATTGCAAGATAAATAGATCAAGTTGGCCAAACAAAACCCAAATATCAGAGAAGAAATAAGAGGCTATAAGAGATCATGCATATAAGAGATCAAAGAAACTCAAATAACTTTCATGGATATAAAAAGATATACCTGATCATAAACTCGAAGTTCATCAGATCCCAACAAACACACCACAAAAAGAGTTACATCATATGGATCTCCAAGAGACCATTGTATTGAGAATTCAGCAAGAGAGAGAAAGCCATCTAGCTAGTAACTACGGACCCGAAGGTCTACAAAGAACTACTCACGCATCATCGGAGAGGCACAATTGGAAGTGGTGAACCCCTCTGTGACGGTGTCTAGATTGGATCTGGTGCAACCAGGGCCCATTGCCTTCCTTCTGGCCCATAAAAATTCTCCGTAAAGTTTTGGGGCATTTGGACTCCATTTGATATTGATTTCCTCCGATGTAAAAAACATGGAAAAACAGCAACTGGCACTTGGCACTATGTCAATAGGTTAGTACCAAAAAATGACTATAAAATGATTATAAAACATCCAAGATTGATAGTAAAACAGCATGGAACAATCAAAAATTATAGATATGTTGGAGACGTATCAGCATCCCCAAGCTTAACTCCTACTCGTCCTCGAGTAGGTAAGCGATAAAAACAGAATTTTTGATGTGGAGTGTTGTTCATGAAGTCATATCATATTCTTTTCTTTATAGCATGGACATTTGGACTTTTATGTGATTCAAAGCAATAGTCTAGTTTTGACATAATAATGGATACTCAAGCATATCAACAAGCAACCATGTCTTTCAAAATACCAATGCTAAAACAAGTTATCCCTAGCCCATCATGCTCAAACATTGATCCATTCATGAAACACACTCGAATATTAGCTACACCCAATACTTAAGTACGATCATATTGCCTCCTAGTTGGTGCTTTTATAAGAGAAGATGGAGACATAGATTCAAAAATAAAAATTGCAAAAAGTAAAAGAAAGGCCCTTCGCAGAGTGAAGTAGGGATTCGTAGAGGTGCCAGAGCTCATAGCGAAATTTTTTGAGATAAAAACATTTTGGGAGGTGTATCCATCCCACCAACGAAAACGACGTAGAGCTATGAACACTTTCCATGCTAGATATGCCATAGGCGGTTCCCAAACAAAAAATAAAGTTTATTCCTTTTTTCACCATACTTTCACTTTCCATGGCTAGCCGTATCCATGGGTGCCTTCCATACCAACACTTTCCAAGGAATTTATTATTTGACAACATAAAGTAAATTCATTTTTGCATTTCGGGACTGGGAATCCCTAAAACCTTTGCCTTACTGTCTTGCAATGACAAGTGAATAAACACTCATCGTGAGAATAACACATCCAGCATGGAAAATATTAGCCACCCGTTACCGTTCCGCGAGCGAAACAAATACACAAAAGAGAAGTTTATTTTGAAAATTAGAGATGGCACATACAAATTTGCTTAGAACGGCAAAAGAATGACGCATATAGGTAGATATAGTGGACTCATGTGGCAAAACTGGTTTAAATGATTTTGGATGCACAAGTAGAGATCATACTTGGTAAAAAATGAAGGCTAGCAAAAAGATTGAGAACCGACCAACCAAGAAACGAATAATTTTGTGAAGCAAGCATTAAGCGTAATTAACACCGAGTAATTCACCACAAGTAGGATATAATTTTCATTGCATGATTATTGACTTTCTTGCATGCATAGGGAATCACAAACCTTAACACCAATATTCTTACTAAAGCACAATTACTCACCAACATAACTCACATATCACATCATCATATCTCAAAACTATTACTAAGAATCAAGTTTATTTTGTCCAATGATCTTCATGACATTTTATTTTCTTTATCCTTCTAGGATATCTATCACTTGGGACTAATTTTCATGTGTTGCTTTTCATAAGCTCAAACAAATATAAGTGAAGATCATGAGCATAACAAATGTTCTTTCTCTCAAAATAATTTAAGTGAAGCAAGAGAGAATTTCTTCAAAATTTTACTAACACTCAAATAAATCTAAGTGAAGCAAGAGAGCATTTCTTCAAAAATACTAAGCACACCGTGCTCAAAAAGATATAAGTGAAGCACTAGAGCAAGTCCTAGCTCATCAAATATTTAAGTGAAGCATAGAGAGCAATTCTAGCAAGTCATGATATAATTTTGGCTCTCTCAAATAAGTGTGTCCAGCAAGGATTGATGACTTAAAACACAAAATAAAACAAGCAAAGACACATATCATACAAGACGCTCCAAGCAAAACACATATCATGTGACGAATAAAAATATAGCCTTGAGTTGGTTGCTCATTTTTGGATAATAGCTTAGGATGCCGGGGCATCCCCAAGCTTAGACTCTTACATCCTTCCTTCATCCATCGTAAGATAACCCAAAACTTGAAATTTTCAATCACACAAAACTCAACAAAACCTTCGTGAGATCCATTAGTATAAGAAAGCAAACTAGTACTATAAGTGTTGTGTTAAAGAAATTCATATTTTGTTTTTGTATTATATCTACTGTATTCCAACTTTTCTATGGCAAAAACTCATCAAAGAAAACCATAGAGCCATCAAAATAAGCACACAACACAAAGAAAACACAATCTGTCAAAACAGAACAGTCTGTAGTAATTTGACTTTAGCGAATACTTCTATAACTCCAAAACTTCTGAAAAATTAGGATGACTAGGGTAATTTGTATATTGATCTTCTGCAAAAAGAATCAGGGTAAAACCACGTTTCTGTGATTTATGAAAATTATTTTCGTGAGTGCAAAAGTTTCTGTTTTTCAGCAAGATCAAGCAACTATCACCCAAGAAGATCCTAAAGGCTTTACTTGGCACAAACACTAATTAAAATGCAAAAAACACAATCATACTAGTAGCATAATTGTGCAAACACACAAGAACAGAAAGCAAAAAGAAAACATAAATTTTATTCATTGGGTTGCCTCCCAACAAGCGTTATAGTTTTACGCCCTTAGCTAGGCGTAAGGCAAGGATCTAAGTTTTGTCATCTTTGGTTTGAGATCCATAAGATGCCCTCATGATTGATTCATAAGGTGGCTTAATTCTTGTTCTAGGAAAGTGTTCCATACCCTTTCTCAAGGGAAATTGGAACTTGATATTGCCTTCTTACATATCAATCACGGCACCAATAGTGCGTAAAAATGGTCTACCAAGAATAATTGGACAAGACGGATTGCAATAAATATCAAGAACAATAAAATCTATGGGCACATAGTTCCTATTTGCAAGAATAAGAACATCATTAATTCTTACCATAGGCTTTTTAATAGTAGAATCCGCCAAGTGCAAATTCAAGGAACATTCTTCAAGATTGGTAAGACCAAGCACATCACATAGAGATTTCGAAATTGTAGAAACACTAGCACCCAAGTCACACAAAGCAAAACATTCATAATTTTTAATCTTGACTTTGATAGTAGGTTCCCACTCATCATACAATTTTCTAGGAATTGAAACTTCTAATTCCAATTTTTCTTCCAAAGCTTTCATCATAGCATCAACAATATCTTTAGTAAAAGCTTTGTTTTGTTCATAAGCATGGGGGTGGATTTAGCATGGATTGCAACAAAGAAATACAATCAATCAGAGACTAACTATCATAATTAAAGTCTTTGTAATCCAAAATAGGTGCATCACTAGCTAAAGTTTTGACCTCTCCAAACCCACTTTTATCAATTTTCTCAACAAGATTTTCACCCTCCGAAATATTGGGACGCCTTCTACCTAAAGTTGACTCTTCTCCAGTCCCTTTTTCATCAATCTTATCTTTACTAAACAAAGGAATCAATAGAAGAAACACCAATCATTTTAAGATCTTAATCACTTTTGCAAGAATAATCACTAGAAAAAGCTTTTTCTAAAAATTCTCTTTTAGCTCTAAGCATAGCAGTTCTTTTCTTACTTTCATCCATAGAAACATAAAGAGCTTTAATTGATTCATCATCTTTAGGCACAAAAAATTTCATCTTGAGATTTTCCACATCATGAGCAATTCTATCAACACTTCTAGACAAATCATCAATCTTATTCAACTTTTCCTCTATGGAAGTGTTGAAAACTTTTTGCGTGTTGATAAATTCTTTAATATTATTCTCAAGATCGGAGGTATTCCTATTATTATTGTAAGATTGATTTCCATAGGAATTACCATAATTATTAGAGGAATTACTAGGAAAAGGCCTTGGATTAAAATTACCTCTATAAGCATTGTTGTTGAAATTATTGCGATAGATAAAATTCACATCAATTCCATCACTATTTTGCTCAATGAAAGTAGACAAAGGCATATAATTAAAACCAATAGGAGCACTTTTACTAGCAACCAATTTCATAAGAGCATCAACTTTATCACTCAAAGAAGAAATTTCTTCAACCAAATTAACTTTTTTACTAGTAGGAGCTCTTTCGGTATGCCATTGTGAATAATTTGCCATGATATTATCAAGAAATTTGGTGGCTTCACCCAAAGTAATTTCCATAAAAGTTCCACCCGCGGCGGAATCTAAAAGATTACGAGAAACAAAATTCAACCCGCATAAAATTTTTGTATGATCATCCAAAGATTGAACCCATGAGTTGGGCAATTCCTTAGCATCATTTTCATCCTTTCCCAAGATTGTGCAAAATGCTCATGTTCAAGTTGCTTGAAATTCATGATCTGGGTTCTAAGGGAAATATTTTTTGCGGGCGGAAAATATTGAGTGATAAAAGCATCTTTGCACTTGTTCCAAGAATCGATACTATTGCGAGGCAAAGAGGAGAACCAAATTTTTGCAGAATCACGCAAAGAAAACGGAAATAATTTCATCTTGACCACATCATTGTCCACATCTTTTTTCTTTTGCATGTCGCATAATTCCACGAAGGTAGTAAGATGGGACATGGCATCCTCATTAGGAGTACCGGAAAATTGGTCTTTCATGACAAGATTCAGCAAAGCAGTATTAATATCACAAAGTCTCCGCACTAGTGGCGGGAGGATCAAGTGGAGTGCCGATAAAATCATTATTGTTGGTATTTTGGAAATCACACAACTTGGTGTTCTCTTGAGTCATGATGACCACACAACAAGATCGCGCTGAAAAACAGATCCGGCAAGGAAATGGCGAACGGAAAAAAAAGGCGAATAAAGCGGCAAATTTTTGTGAAGTGGGGGAGAGGAAAATGAGAGGCAAATGACAAATAATGTAAATTGCGAGGAGATGAGATTTGTGATTAGGAACCTGGTTATGTTGAAGATCCTCCCCGGCAACGGCACCAGAAATTCCCTTGATGATGTTTGCTAAGACTACGTCGGTGTTTCCCCCAAGACGAGAGGATGATGTAGCACAGCAACGATAGGTATTTCCCTCAGTAATGAAACCAAGGTATCGAACTAGTAGGAGAACTAAGCAACAAAACGCAAACAGCCCCTGCACACAAATAACAGCCACTCGCAACCCGACGTGTTAAAGGGGTTGTCAATCCCTTTCGGGTAACGGCGCCAGAAGGCACAATGACGGGATAAAATTATAATAGATTGAAATAATAGATTGCAAATAAAATAAAGTGCAGCAAGATATTTTTGTATTTTTAGTTTAATAGATCTGGATAAAATGCAAAGGAAAAATAGATCGCAAGGCAAATATATGAGAAAGAAGACCCGGGGGCCGTAGGTTTCACTAGTGGCTTCTCTCAAGAAAAATAGCAAACGGTGGGTAAACAAATTACTGTTGGGCAATTGATATAACTTCAAATAATCATGACAATATCCAGGAAATGATCATTACATAGGCATCACGTCCAAGATTAGTAGACTGACTCTTGCCTGCATCTACTACTATTACTCCACACATCGACCGCTATCCAGCATGCATCTAGTGTATTAAGTTCAAGGAAAAACGGAGTAATGCAATAAGAACGATGAGATGATGTAGACAAGATCCGTTTATCTATATGGCGATAGATATAGATCTCGTCTTTTTATCCTTAGTAGCAACCATACATACGTGTCGGTTCCCTTTCCGTCAATAGGATCAAGCACCGTAAGATCGAACCCACTACCGGGCACCTCTTCCCATTGCAAGATAAATAGATCAAGTTGGCCAAACAAAACCCAAATATTGTAGAAGAAATACGAGGCTATAAGAGATCATGCATATAAGAGATCAAAGAAACTCAAATAACTTTCATGGATATAAAAAGATACAACTGATCATAAACTCGAAGTTCATCAGATCCCAACAAACACACCGCAAAAAGAGTTACATCATATGGATCTCCAAGAGACCATTGTATTGAGAATTCAGCGAGAGAGAGAAAGCCATCTAGCTACTAACTACGGACCCAAAGGTCTACAAAGAACTACTCACGCATTATCGGAGAGGCACCAATGGAAGTGGTGAACCCCTCCGTGATGGTGTCTAGATTGGATCTGGTGGTCCTAGACTCTGCGGTGACTGGATGGATATTTCGTCAACTCCCCTAGGGTTTGTGGATTTTTGGGGTATTTATATAGCAAAGAGGCGGTCCGGGGGCACCCAAGGTGGGCACAACCCACCAGGGCACGCCTGGACCCAGGCGTGCCCTGGTGGGTTGTGCCCTTCCTCGGGGCACCCCCCAGGTGCAACCAGGGCCCATTGCCTTCCTTCTGGCACATAAAAATTCTACGTAAAGTTTCAGGGCATTTGGAGTCCGTTTGATATTGATTTCCTGCGATGTAAAAAACATGGAAAAAATAGCAACTGGTACTTGGCACTATGTCAATAGGTTAGTACCAAAAAATGATATAAAATGACTATAAAATGATTATAAAACATCCAAGAATAATAATAAAACAGCATGGAACAATCAAAAATTATAGATACGTTGGAGACATATCAGATGTCAGCGTGCTCAGCTCTCCGCTCTTGCTTCCACGGGCGCCGGCCATACCCAGCTCCGGCTGGGGGCACGCAAAGCTTGTCGACCATTAGCTTCCCCACGTTTGGTGCCGGCTGGCCAGGTTGAAGAAGCTCGGGGTGACGGCGCCCATGGTGGTGAAGGAGTTCGTCTAGTGCCGCATCGCTCCGCTTGAGCGCCATTCTCGACAAATGTGGACCTTCTCTGGCAGCAGGGACCCCATGAGGCTCCACGTGCCCGCGCTTCCTCCCGAGACACTGCGCACGGTGGTCAAGCTCTTGGCGGGCGACCCGGCGCCAGCCAAGCTGCCGGATGACGGTTGTCTCGTGTACTGCTACTCGAATAAGGAGGAGTTCGTGAGACAGATGCCCCTCTTTGATGAGTGGGGGCTACGCCCGTCCGGACTTGAAGGGCCCCGCAAGAACCCGGTCCTCGTGGTTCCTCGACCGGCCGTCCCCGCGGCGCACGCCCCAGAGGGTGATGTAGGAGGGCGAGTGCCGCCGGGACGGCTGCTGACGAGATGACGCGGCCCAGTGCTCCTAAGGTGGAAGCCCCCGAGGCTCAGGGGAGCTGTCTTGAGGGGGCGGACGAAGAGCTGGCGCAGTCCGGGGCTCCCGAGGTTGCCGCCCCGAAGCTCGGACAAGCAGTCCTGAGGTGGAGGCTGAGGAGCCGACGCAGTCCGACGCTCCCGAGGTTGCCACCCCAGGGGCCCCGCCAAATGCCCAAGACGATGGCGGTCGGGCCCCGGGCTTCGGTCAGCTTCGCCTGAACTTCGAAGCACTCCCCAAGTGGAAGGAGTCTCCAAGCTGCACTGGTGACGCCTACCGGCCATTGAAGCAGAGGAAGTACATAGCCATAGACGAGTAAGTACCTCATCCTCGTGATTCCCTGAGTGTTGCATCCTTTCCTAACCATGGCTCTTCAGGATCCCTTCGGCTGCAGCGGCGAGATCTCCTGAGGAGCTGCCTCCACCAGCCCTTGACTCGCGCTGGTCTCGAGCTCCCCCCGTTGGACCACCGTGCGAGGCATGGGGCCTGTCCAAGAGGCGGACACGCCGATGGGGGGCCTTGATCCTACGTTCCTGTCATCCCTCTTTCATGGTACGGCCTGGGGTGCAGAAGGCGTGCCGAGGGCCCCTCCATTGGTCATCACCAATGGCTGGGTGATCCCAGCCCTGGCATCATCTTGGAGTAGTGAGGCCACGCCATGCAGCGCCTCCGCCGAGGCCTGAAGGGCGGCGGGGAAGGCGCCGGCCTCCAGCCCACTGCCAGGGGCAGGCAGGCCACCTCAAGCTTCCCCAATAGCTCCCGGCGCGAAGGACGGATTCGGCCATGCGCTGGAGCTCGCGCGCGGGTGCGGTGTTGTACACCACGAGATTTTCCGGGAGGCAATGGGTGCGCTGAGCCGGCTCGGAGAAGAGCTTGTCGACATCGACGCCCGCCTTGAGACGGAGGACCTTCGGCTGGCGGACGAGTGGCACAGGTTGAAGGTGGCTATCAACCTTGGGCAACTTCAGCATGAGCGCGCCAATGCGAAGGCCGAGGTGTCCCATGCGACCTCATGCGAGGCCTGCGCCTGGGCCTTGGAGGAGGCCAGGGCAGCCGACCATCGCCGCGAGGCTGCCGAGGAGCGTGAACGGGAACTCCTAGCCTTGAACGCTGCCCTTGAGCAGTGGACTGAGGCCCGCAGGGCCATCTTGGCGTCAATGAGGAGAGCGCCTTCCGAAGAGAAGGAGATCCAGAAAAGCGAGGAAGCGTGCTACCTCTTGAGCATGCGTTGGTTTTCCCTTGAAGAGGAAAGGGTGATGCAGCAAAGTAGCGTAAGTATTTCCCTCGGTGTTGAGAACCAAGGTATCAATCCAGTAGGAGACAACGCTCAAGTCACCTAGTACCTGCACAAACAATCAAGAACCTTGCAACCAACACGATAAAGGGGTTGTTAATCCCTTCACGGTCACACGCAAAAGTGAGATCTAATAAAGATACTAAAGTAAATATTTTTGGTATTTTTGTTGGATAGATTGGAAAGTGAAGATTACAAAATAGTAAACGAGGTGCGATGTAAATAAAAGAGATGCAATATAATAAGAAAGAGACACGGGGACCATAGGTTTCACTACTGGCTTCTCTCAAGATAGCATGTATTACGGCGGGTAAACAAATTACAGCCGAGCAATTGATGGAAAAGCGCATAGTTATGAGAATATCGAGGCAATGATCATGAATATAGGCATCACGTCCGTGTCAAGTAGACCGCAATGATTTTGCATCTACTACTATTACTCCACACATCGACCGCTGTCCGGCATGCATCTAGAGTATTAAGTTCATAAGAACAGAGTAACGCATTAAGCAAGACGACATGATGTAGAGGGATAAACTCAAGGAATATGATATAAACCCCATCTTTTAATCCTCGATGGCAACAATACAATACGTGCCTTGCTGCCCCTACTATCACTGGGAAAGGACACCGCAAGATTGAACCCAAAGCTAAGCACTTATCCCATTGCAAGAAAGATCAATCTAGTAGGCCCAACTAAACCGATAATTCGAAGAGACTTGCAAAGATATCAAATCATGCATATAAGAATTCAGGGTAGAACCAAATAATATTCATAGATAATCCTGTTCATAAATCCCCAATTCATCGGATCTCGGCAAACACACCGCAAAAGAGTATTACATCAAATAGATCTCCAAGAACATCGAGGAGAACTTTGTATTGATAATCAAAGAGAGAGAAGAAGCCATCTAGCTAATAACTATGGACCTGAAGGTCGGTGGTAAACTACTCACGCTTCATCGGAGAGGCTATGGTGTTAATGTAGAAGCCCGCCGTGATCGATTCCCCCTTCGGCAGATCACCGAAAAAGGCCCCAAGATGGGATCTCACGGGTACAGAAAGTTGCGGCGGTGGAAAAGTGGTTTCATGGCTCCCCCTAATGTTTTTAGGGTATAAGAGTATATATAGGCGAAAGAAGTACGTCGGTGGAGCTACGAGGGGCCCACGAGGGTGGGGGCGCGCCCTCCTGCCTCGTGGCCACCTAGTGGCGTTCCAGACTTCAACTCCAAGTCTTCTGGTTTGCTTTCGTTCCAAGAAAGATCATCGCGAAGGTTTCATTCCGTTTGGACTCCGTTTGGTATTCCTTTTCTGCAAAACTCTAAAATAGGCAAAAAAACAGAAACTGGCACTGGGCCTCCGGTTAATAGGTTAGTCTAAAAAATAATACAAAAGAGCATATTAAAGCCCATTAAACATCCAAAACAGATAATATAATAGCATGGAACAATAAAAAATTATAGATATGTTGGAGACGTATAAGGCATCCGCAAGCTTAATTCTTGCTCGTCCTCGAGTAGGTAAATGATAAAAACAGAATTTTTGATGTGGAATGCTACCTATCATAATTATCAATGTAATTCTCTTTATTGTGGCATGAACGTTCAGATCCATAAGAATTGAAACAAAAGTTTAATATTTACATAAAAATAATAATACTTCAAGCATACTAATAAAGCAATCATGTCTTCTCAAAATAACATGGCCAAAGAAAGTTCTCCCTATAAAATCATATAGTCTAGCTATGCTCTATCTTCATCACACAAAATATTTAAATCATGCACAACCCCGATGACAAGCCAAGCAATTGTTTCATACTTTTGATGTTCTGAAACTTTTTCAATCTCCACGCAATACATGAGCGTGAGCCATGGACACAGCACTATAGGTGGAATAGAATGGCGGTTGTGGAGAAGACAAAAAGGAGAAGATAGTCTCACATCAACTAGGCGTATCAACAGGCTATGGAGATGCCCATCAATAGATATCAATGTGAGTGAGTAGGGATTGCCATGCACCAGATGCACTAGAGCTATAAGTGTATGAAAGCTCAACAAAAGAAACTAAGTGGGTGTGCATCCAACTCGCTTGCTCACGAAGACCTAGGGCAATTCGAGGAAGACCATCATTGGAATATACAAGGCAAGTTCTATAATGAAAAATTTCCCACTAGTATATGAAAGTGACAACATAGGAGACTTTCTATCATGAAGATCATGGTGCTACTTTGAAGCACAAGTGTGGAAAAAGGATAGTAGCATTGTCCCTTCTCTCTTTTTCTCTCATTTTTTTATTTGGGCCTTTCTCTTTTTTTTATGGCCTCTTTTTTTTTATTTCGTCCGGATTCTCATCCCGACTTGTGGGGGAATCATAGTCTCCATCATCCTTTCCTCACTGGGACAATGCTCTAATAATGAAGATCATCACACTTTTATTTACTTACAACTCAAGAGTTACAAATCAATACTTAGAACAAAATATGACTCTATGTGAATGCCTCCGGCGGTGTACCGGGATGTGCAATGAATTAAGAGTGACATGTATGAAAAATTATGAACAGTGGCTTTGCCACAAATACGATGTCAACTACATGATCATGCAAAGCAATATGACAATGATGAAGCGTGTCATAATAAACGGAACGGTGGAAAGTTGCATGGCAATATATCTTGGAATGGCTATGGAAATGCCATAATAGGTATGTATGGTGGCTGTTTTGAGGAGGGTATATGGTGGGTGTATGATACCGGCAAAAGTTGCGCGGTATTAGAGAGGCTAGCAATGGTGGAAGGGTGAGAGTGCGTATAATCCATGGACTCAACATTAGTCATAAAGAGCTGACTTACTTATTGCAAAAATCTATTAGTTATCGAAACAAAGTACTACGCGCATTCTCCTAGGGGGGTAGATTGTTAGGAAAAGACCATCGCTCGTCCCCGACCGCCACTCATAAGGAAGACAATCAATAACTAAATCATGCTCCGACTTCATCACGTAACGGTTCACCATACGTGCATGCTACGGGGATCACAAACTTTAACACAAGTATCTCTCAAATTCACAACTACTCAACTAGCATGACTCTAATATCACCATCTTCATATCTCAAAACAATCATAAGGAATCAACCTTCTCGTAGTATTCAATGCACTTTATATGAAAGTTTTTATTATACCCATCTTGGATGCTCATCATATTAGGACTAAATTCATAACCAAAGAAAATTACCATGCTGCTCTAAAAGACTCTCAAAATAATATATGTGAAGCATGAGAGATCAATAATTTCTATAAAATAAAACCACCACCGTGCTCTAAAAGGATATAAGTGAAGCACTAGAGCAAAATTATCTAGATCAAAAGATATAAGTGAAGCACATAGAGTATTCTAATAAATTCCGATTCATGCGTGTCTCTCCAAAAGGGATGATTGTGGTAAACTAAAAAGCAAAGACTCAAATCATACAACACACTCCAAGCAAAACACATATCATGTGGTGAATAAAAATATAGTCTCAAGTAAAGTTACCGATAGACGAAGACGAAAGAGGGGAGGCCTTCCGGGGCATCCCCAAGCTTAGGCTTTTGGTTGTCCTTGAATTTTACCTTGGGGTTCATTGAGCATCCCCAAGCTTAGGATCTTGCCACTCCTTATTCCAAAATCCATCAAATCTTTACCCAAAACTTGAAAACTTCACAACACAAAACTCAACAGAAATCTCATGAGCTCCGTTAGCGAAATAAAACAAACCACCACTTTAAGGTACTGTAATGAACTCATTCTTTCTTTATATTGATGTTAAACCTACTGTATTCCAACTTCTCTATGGTTCATACCCCCCGATACTACTCATGGATTCATCAAAATAAGCAAACAACACACGAAAAACAGAATCTGTCAAAAACAGAACAGTCTGTAGCAATATGTATCTTTCGAATACTTATGTAACTCAAAAAATTCTGAAATAAATTGGTGTACGTGAGGAATTTTCCTATTAGTCATCTGCAAAAATAATTAACCTAACAGCACTATCCAGTAAAAAATGACAGCTAATCTCGTGAGCGCAAAAGTTTCTGTTTTTTACAGCAAGATCGCAAAGACTTCACCCAAGTCTTCCCAAAGGTTCTACTTGGCACAAACACTAATTAAAACATAAAACCACATCTAAACAGAATCTAGATGAATTATTTATTACTAAACAGGAGCAAAAAGCAAATAACTAAAATAAAATTGGGTTGCCTCCCAACAAGCGCTATCGTTTAACGCCCCTACCTAGGCATTGATAATTTTAATGATGCTCACATGAAAGACAAGAATTGAAGCGCAAAGAGAGCATCATAAAACACATGACAAACACATCTATGTCTAACATACTTCGTATGCATAGGCATTTTGTAAGCAAACAAATTTTCAAGGCTAGCAAAAACTAGCATATGCAAGGAAGCGGAAAGAAACAATAGCAATCTCAACATAACGAGAGGTAATTTAGTAACATGAAAATTTCTACAATCATATTTTCCTCTCTCATAATAATTACATGTGGGATCATAAGAAAATTCAACAAAATAGCTATCACATAAAATATTTTCAACATGATCCACATGCATGCAAAGTTGACACTCTTCCAAAATAGTGGGATTAACATTAACTAAAGTCATGACCTCTCCAAACCCACTTTTATCAAAAACACCATAAGATTGAACATTCTCCAAATATGTGGGATCTAAATTTGACACTCTTCCAAACCCACTTTCAATATTATTGTAAACACTATTATCAATCTCATATTCATCATGGGGCTTAAATAAATTTTCAAGATCATAAGAAGAATCACCCCAATCATGATCATTGCAACAAGTAGTAGACATAGCAAAATTGGCATCCCCAAGCTTAGGGATTTGCATATTATTAGCACAATTGACATTAATAGAATTTATAGTAGAATCATTGCAATCATGCTTTTTATTCAAGGAGCTATCGTGAATCAATTATAAATTTCTTCTTTCAACACTTCATCGCAATTTTTAGATTCATGAATTTCAAGCCAAACCTCATAAAGATAATCTAGTGCACTCACATCACTAGAAATTGGTTCATCATAATTGGATCTCTTAAAGAGATTAGCAAGTGGATGAGGATCCATAAACTTTTAGCAAGCGAAGATGCAAGCAAAAGGAAGGCACATGGTAACACAAGCAAACAAAAGATTGAACTAAAGAAGGGCAAAGAAAAGGCAATTCGAAAATCGTTTTAGAAGTGGGGGAGAGGAAATCGAGAGGCGAATGGGAAATAATGTAAGGCGAGGGAGAAGAGTTTATGATGGGTACTTGGTATGTCTTGACTTGGCGTAGATCTCCCCAGCAACGGCACCAGAAATCGTTCTTGCTACCTCTTGAGCATGCGTTGGTTTTCCCTTGAAGAGGAAAGGGTGATGCAGCAAAGTACCGTAAGTATTTCCCTCAGTTTTGAGAACCAAGGTATCAATCCAGTAGGAGACAATGCTCAAGTCACCTAGTACCTGCACAAACAATCAAGAACCTTGCAACCAACATGATAAAGGGGTTGTCAATCCCTTCACGGTCACTCGCAAAAGTTAGATCTAATAAAGATAGTAAGGTAAATATTTTTGGTATTTTTGTTGTATAGATTGGATAGTGGAGATTGCAAAATAGTAAATGAGATCCGATGTAAATAAAAGAGATGCAATATAATAAGAAAGAGACCCGGGGACCATAGGTTTCACTAGTGGCTTCTCTCAAGATAGCATGTATTACGGTGGGTGAACAAATTACTGCCGAGCAATTGATAGAAAAGCGCATAGTTATGAGAATATCTAGGCAATGATCATGAATATAGGCATCAAGTCCATGCCAAGTAGACCGAAATGATTCTGCATCTACTACTATTACTCCACACATCGACCGCTATCCAGCATGCATCTAGAGTATTAAGTTCATAAGAACAGAGTAACGCATTAAGCAAGATGAAATGTTTATCCTCGATGGCAACAATACAATACGTGCCTTGCTGTCCCTACTGTCATTGGGAAAGGACACCGCAAGATTGAACCCAAAGCTAAGCACTTCTCCCGTTGCAAGAAAGATCAATCTAGTAGGCCAAACTAAACCGATAATTCAAAGAGACTTGCAAAGATATCAAATCATGCATATAAGAATTCAGAGAAGAACCAAATAATATTCATAGATAATCTTGTTCATAAATCCACAATTCATCTGATCTCGGCAAACACACCGCAAACGAGTATTACATCAAATAGATCTCCAAGAACATCGAGGAGAACTTTGTATTGAGAATCAAAGAGAGAGAAGAAGCCATCTAGCTAATAACTATGGACCCGAAGGTCGGTGGTAAACTACTCACACTTCATCGGAGAGGCTATGGTGTTGATGTAGAAGCCCTCCGTGATCGGTTCCCCCTGTGGCAGATCGCCGGAAAAGGCCCCAAGATGGGATCTCATGGGTACAGAAAGTTGCGGCGGTGGAAAAGTGGTTTCGTGGCTCCCCCTCATGCTTTTAGGGTATACGAGTATATATAGGTGAAAGAAGTACGTCGGTGGAGCTACGAGGGGCCCACGAGGGTGGGGGCACGCCTACCCCCCTGGGCGCGCCCTCCTGCCTCGTGGCCACCACGTGGCGTTCCAGACTTCAACTCCAAGTCTTCTGGTTTGCTTTCGGTCCAGGAAAGATCATCGCGAGGGTTTCATTCCGTTTGGACTCCGTTTGGTATTCCTTTTCTGCAAAACTCTAAAATAGGCAAAAAAACAGAAACTGGCACTGGGCCTCCGGTTAATAGGTTAGTCCCAAAAATAATATAAAAGAGCATATTAAAGCCCATTAAACATCCAAAACAGATAATATAATAGCATGGAACAATCAAAAATTATAGATACGTTGGAGACGTATCAAGGCACTGGTGTTGGAGGCCTCGGTCGCAGCCTGGAGCTTGCGCGGCTGGAGGTGAGGGAGCGCCAGGTGACCATGGCTGATGTCACGCCCAATATGCGATACTATACTAAAGAGACTCGAAGGTCCCACCAAGGATAGAACCGCATATTGACAAGCTTTTGCAAGGTGGATATCATTACATCAACATTACATAATAGTTGGGGATACATACAAGAGGCACAAACGCCCCAAGAATACACCAATACACATGAGAACAACATCCGACTACGGATGAAACACAAACAGAAGCTCAAACGACATCCACCCTGCTAGCCCAGGCTGCCGACCTGGAACCTATCCCCTGATCAAAGAAGAAGCAGAAGAAGAACTCCCAAACAAGAAACATCGCTCTCGCGTCATGATCATCGCAAAACCTGTACCTGCAACTGGTGTTGTAGTAATCTGTGAGACACGAGGACTCAGCAATCCCATTACCATGGGTATCAAGACTAGCAAAGCTTAATGGATAAGGAAGGGGTAAAGTGGTGAGGTTGCATCAGCGTCTAAGCATGTATGGTGGCTAACATACGCAAATAAGAGCGAGAAGAGAAGCAACGGAACGGTCGTGAAACTAGCAATGATCAAGAAGTGATCCTGAACTCCTACTTACGTCAAACATAACCCAAAAACCGTGTTCACTTCTCGGACTCCGCCGAAAAGAGACCATCACGGCTACACACGCAGTTGATGCATTTTAATTAAGTCAAGTGTCAAGTTCTCTACAACCGGACATTAACAAATTCCCATCTGCCACATAACCGCGGGCACGGCTCTCGAAAGTTTATACCCTGCAGGGGTGTCCCAACTTAGCCCATTATAAGCTCTCACGGTCAACGAAGGATATTCCTTCTCCCGGGAAGACCCGATCAGTCTCGGAATCCCGGTTTACAAGACATTTCGACAATGGTAAAACAAGACCAGCAAAGCCGCCCGATGTGCCGACAAATCCCGATAGGAGCTGCACATATCTCGTTCTCAGGGCACACCGGATGAGCAAGACGTCGGGTTGGCATAGACCCTGGTTGCTCAGGGGGCGCCGGACATCGCTCGGTTTGGACCAGCACTTGGAGAAGCATTGGCCCGGGGGGGTTAAAATAAAGATGACCCTCGGGAGCACGACTCCCAAGGGAAAAAGGCTAGGTGAGGCAAATGTAAAACCAAGGTTGGGCCTTGCTGGAGGAGTTTTATTCAAAGCGAACTGTCAAGGGGGTCCCATAAATCACCCAACTGCGTCAGGGACGCAAAATCAAGGAACATAACACCGGTATGACGGAAACTAGGGCGGCAAGAGTGGAACAAAACACCAGGCATAAGGCCGAGCCTTCCACCCTTTACCAAGTATATAGATGCATTAATTAAATAAGAGATATTGTGATATCCCAACAAAGTTCATGATATTCATGTTCCAACATGGAACAAACTTCATCTTCACCTGCAACTAGCAACGCTATAAGAGGGGCTGAGCAAAGCGGTAACACAGCCAAACAACGGTTTGCTAGGAAGGGGGACAAAGGTTAGAGGCTGACATGGCAATTTGGGAGGCTTGATAGATAGGTGATAGGTAGCGCAGCATAGCGATAGAACGAAGCAACTAGCATAGCAATGATAGTAATGAGATCCAAGGTGATGGTCATCTTGTCTGAAATCCTGCTAGGAAGAAGAACAAGTCCATGAAGAAGATCCAGCCACGAAGACGAACGAATCCTCACGATCGCAACAAAACGGGAACTATCGAGAAGAAGCACACAACATGGTAAACACACCACACATGAACAAGGCATGATGCTCAACCAAGTATGATGCATGACAAGGCTACATGAGGCTACTCATGGCAAGAGATGATGCATACAAGAACAACACATCAAAGCAAGTTTAAATGAGGCCGGAAACAAGATATGACAATTCCGGTAAGTCCTCATATGCAAATTTTGAAATTGGTCCAAATCTGAAAAAACCTTATGTTCAAGTTATTAAATAGCAAGTTAAGATGCACCAAGATAATCTACACGAAATTCTAGTCAAGTTACATATAAAGTTCGTTTAATTCGGAGCTACGGCCTATAGAAGATATGAACAAAACAAGTTAAACATGGCATTGATGCAAAATGCATTCAAACATCAAGCAAACACCTCAATACAAGGATGCAACAAGGTAATATGAAACTACATGCAATTCTAAGCAAGTTACATATAGAGCATGCTCAAAACGGAGCAACGGTGCAACACATACACTCCAAACAAGATATAGCAACAATCTGTCCAAAACAGCAACTAGGCATATTGCAAGCATCATGAAAATATGCTCCAGCACCCCAACATGATAACAAAAAGGCATGGGAATGATGTACAGGTAAAGCATGACAAAACATGAACACTGAGCTATCTCCAGAAATCACTAGAACATGCTCAAAAGGACATGGCAAGATTGCAAATAATAACAGTTTCACAGACTTAGCAGAATTCACTGTGCATGGCAGAAATAACATCAGGTTGCAAAGTTTAGAGCTATCAAACAACATGCTACAGGAAAATATCATAGCAAATAAAGGCATGGCATGAATCTGCTAATTGCATAGAACAAAAGTCCCTTACTGATCACGAGACAAAAAGGCACAGAATATATGATGGCACCCATGTAAACATAGCAAGTTTCATAAACAGATTCAGACTTAGCAGAAAAACTGAGCATGGCATAGACAGAATTATGAAGGCATCTTTGCGAGCTCAAATAACTCATCACAAAGCATTTCATGGCATGTGAAGGCATCCAACAGTAAGATGGCATAATTATGAAGCTAAGCATGGCAATATCATGGTCATAGGGTGCATGGATCACTAGTAAAACACATGGCAAAACTGAACTTAATGTTAACAGGCTGGCAGCAACATTATTTAGCAAGTTTAGAGCATTATAACAATAAGCTACAGCAGGCTATAAATGCAAACAAGGGCATTAATGGATAGAGTATAACATTTATAACAAAGAACCATTAGTGAACATCTCCAGAGTATGCATAGAACTCATGGTGACAATAGGTTTACATGGCATCACAATGTTACAGCTACAGACTTAGCAGAAATGACTCCAATCCAATTTCCTACAACTGGGATCTGAAACCCGGATCAGAAAACGCATATCACGATCAGTGGCACAGGGGACTGGTTGGTTTGAGCTAAACTCAAGCCGCCTGAAAGGGCATGCCTGAAGGACCGTCGGCTCCATACCGGAAAGCGGAAAAGGCCTGCCAAAGTGACAATGCAACACCGCACTAAGTCACAGAAATCAGCAACATCATGGAGGCCACTTTGCATACTTGTGCTAGTCACCACAAAGATCACAAAAATACAACACAAGCACCACTGTAAAGATGGCATGATGTAGTTCAAAACACATGTAGAGCTCATGCTCATAGGATGCATACACAAAATGCAATGAAAAAGACAAATCACCAAGTTCTGATAACAGACAGCAGTTAACATCATATATCACTCTTGCAACGATGATTAGGGCATCAAGATGAACTCAAACAAGCATGGCACAAAGGAATGAAATATAGAGCATCTCACAATGAACATTATGATATATTATATGCATGCAACGGGACCATGGTCACAGAGATATGACCCTCACAAGATGCCTATATGATGCTGGAGGACTTGGTCGAAATAACAGATCTGAAAACTGAGCGTTAGATAGCTAAAAGACGCCTGGGCGGGGAATAGGGCATCTCACCACGTGGGCTTCGGCCTAGGTGAAGAGGAGGCCAGGCAGGCCGGACGGGATGCTGGGCCGGGGCGCCTTGACTGGGCCTTGGCGGGGCCCACGCGGCAGCCCAGGCGCGGGCATCGAGGCGCGCGAGGCCACGCGCTCGCTGGCCTTCGCCTTCCCGAACGAGGACGGGGCGGCGGCGGCTGCTCTCTAGCGAGCGGGCAGGCGTGAGGGGGGCGCCGGGAACCGGCGGATCCGGGCGGCGCGGTGCCGGATCCGGCCACGGGAGGAGGTCGGGGGAACTCCGGCGCCAGCGACTCGCAGCGGCGGCGAGCTCCATGGAGGCCATGGCGGCGCTGCAACAGAGGGAGAGAGAGGTTAGAGGAGGAAGGAGAGGAGAGGAAGGGAGAGTGGGGTGGGGCGGCAGTGGCCTTGGGGTCAGCGGCGGTGATCGACGCCGGTGATGGTCGTCGGCAGGGGCGACGTGGAGGCGCGGTCGGACGGGCGCGGGAGGCGGAGGAGCGCACGGGCGGCCCGGGATGGGCTCGCACGGGCTGGCGGCGGGGGCGGCGGCCAGGGACAGGTGGCGCCGTGCGATTCGCGGAGGGGGCGGCGGCTAAACATGTCCGGCGGCGGCGCGGACGCGTCCGGTGGCGCGGAGGAGGGGAGAAGCTAGGGTTAGGGTGGGTTCATCCGCGAATTTCGGGGGAGGGTGTGTTTATATAGGTAGAGGGAGCTAGGAGAGTCCAAATGAGGTGCGGTTTTCGCCCACACGATCGTGATCGAACGGCAGAGAGCATGGAGGGGAGTTTGCTAGGTTAGTGGGCTGATTTGGAGGGGTGTTGGGCTGCAAAGAGAAGGGGCTTCGGGCTACGCGGTTAACCATTGGGGTATCAAACGACCTCCAAATGGAATGGAATTTGACGGGCGGTCTACCGGTGCTATACCAAGGCCACTCGGCAAATCTCGACCCATTCCGAGAAAGTTTTTCTCCCGCTCACGAAACAAGGTCAGAGAGGGGCGACGGGCGCATGCGAGTGAGTCGGATCACGAAACGGACAACGGGGAAAAAGACCGGATGCAAGTTTTGAAAAAAAAATGAGGATGCAATGCAGATAATGACATGGCAAAATGCAACATGCAAGCAAATGACATGGCAACGACGGCAAATAACTGGAAGACACCTGGCGCATCGGATCCGGGGCGTTACAGCTGAGGACGCCATCACCGTGCGGGAAGCCAAGATCCAGGAGGAGGTTGACCGGAGAGTGGCGAAGGCTCCCGGAGATCTTTCCGACGAGCATCGCCTGGCGCTGGTGTTCCTGGAGGCTGAGGTTAAGGGCAGGACCGCCGCCCTTAGGACAAAACTGGATGAAGTGGAGTAGCGCGAGAGGGTCGCCAAGGCAGCCCGGACCTCTGCCCAGGCCGGCTTGGCCTCCACCCACGCCGACTTGCTCTTACTTCAGCAGCAGATCAACGATGCCGTGTCCCTTGCGAAGAAGAATGCCGACGAGGTGTGCCATCGGCGGACGCTGCAGCGTGAGCATGCTTCTATGCTCTAGGCCCTCAGGGTGAGGGCCAACCGAGCCTTGAGCACCATCTGCGAGGAGAGCGCACCTCACCCGCGTGAGGAAGATTACGCCAGCCACCTCTGCTTCTTCACCGAGATCGTGACGTGCCTGGAGGACCGGGCCGCGAGGGCTCGCGAGCTCATTGAGGAGAGGAGCCTGGGCCTCCAGGGTCGCGCGTTCTCAAGCGTCTTCGGTCACCTCCAAAGCCTCGATCCCCATTTTGACTTCAACGCCGCCATAGCTCCCGTCCCCAGGGTCATCCGTGACAACCTGTCGAACTGGGCGGATGACCACGTGGACGCCCTGGTCGAGGAGTTCGCCCCTGAGGATGACGTGGCCGTGATGGTGGTCGGAGAAGGTGGCAGGGATGACGGTGATGAAGACGACGATAGCAACAACTCGGGTGGCGGAGATGAAGACAGCGGGGACAGCATGGACGGCAGCGCCTCCGGCTAATCTTGTATTTCCTTTTGCCTTAACCTGTGTGAAAGAGAAAACCTCCAGGCATGGCCCTGCGGAGTGTGAAAGCATTTTGAAAGGGGGGCCCCTTGTGATGTATGAAACAGAATGTGTGAAACGACGACGCGTCTCTTAAGGACAGGGCTTGAGATGCGCCATCGCGGGCCCGCGGGGCTCCCGAGTGGGGCAGTTGTTACGTGTTACCTTGGTTCCGCAGGTCGTGGGCGAGCCCCGGCATCCTGGTCATACCTTCCTCCCGAGGTTGGCCCTTCGGAGCTCATGAGGTTCTAAGTCTCCCGAGAAGCCTATTGGCCCGCTCAAGAGGGCCTCGCGAGGAGCGAACGCTGGACTGCGGGAGGACGTGCACGTGGCTATCCTGTGGTGAGTGAATTCTTGATCCCAAGGGGGGTCCTGCCTGGGCCGTCCGGACGCGTCTGGCGTGGCGCTCCGACCAGCCCCCCTCGCGGGGCGCTCGCGGTAGCAGGTGTGAGCCTCAAAGTAAAACACGCAACCAGAACGCAAGAAATCAACACGAACAAGAGAAGACTCCCCCATTTTTGACAACACAAAAGAACTTCAAATCTCAGTCCAAAAGGTGGCGAATCGAGTTACCGAAAAAAGGGACGAAAGCGAATAGTCACGTCCGGCACCTAGCTAGTCTTCTTGTCTCACCACCAGCGCGGAGCTAAGTGCTTTCACTGGATGCGAGCATAGTCATTGGGGGACAATGTCGACGCCCAACGCGGAGCATGGTGCTTCCACTGGGACGTGGGCGAGAGCCCCCGAGGCCCGAGGGCGGCACTCCGGAGACTCCGGGGCATGTACAGCCCCACTCATTATTACGTGAGAGTGTCACGAACGGAGACCTTCACAGGCGAGAGCCTTTCTTCATATTGCTAGATGAGGGGCCCGCCTTGCGCCACCCCCGACCACTGTTGGGGCGTCCGGAAACTAGGACGAGACCAAGGGGCAAGGGGGACGCTGGCAGCGCCCTCGGTGACCACTGGCCCTCTGCCAGGGGGAAGGGCTCACCGGCGCCTTCCCCGACAGAGGACCTACCTCCATGCAACGCCTTGCTCAATGCGGTGTGGGGGAGGCCCTGGCTCCGGGCCCCTCCCACGCAGCCCCCAGTGCGCCACCCCCGCCGAGAGTGGAACCACCGCCCTGGGGTCTTCGGCCGCTGTTGTGGCCTGGTTCACCTGCGGTCCATGGTTAGCGTAAGTATGCTCCCGAGATATCGGCTGTACCCTGCGGTCATTATCACTGAAGGAGTCGGCGAAGCCTGTGGGCAGCTCGTGGAAGACCCCAACCTCTGGCGTTTCTTCTGCCCAGCCTGGCTCGGGGAACGAGTCGGGGCCCTCCTCCGGTGTGTACTCTAGGTCCATCATGTGGGGCACGTAGGCGTCTGCAGTTACTGCACCGGAGCCATCGCCTGGGTGCCCCACGCCTTGGGACACCAGCCCCGGCGCCTGGTCCTGGTGGCCGTGGGGCGACATCCCGGCGCGGCCCCGCAGGGGACCGCCAGAGCTTGTCCCTCCTGGAGGCGGCGAAGTCGTGGTAGGACAAGCGGCGGCGCGGGCCATGCTGATGTTGTCGAATCCCCCTGGCGCTCCGAGGGGCGCGCGGGATCGTCGGGGCCTGGCGCGCGCCCCGGCCTCAACCTGAGGCGTGGACAGGGAGCAGAAGGGTGCCGCACCTCTGCAGGCAGCGTCAAGCAGCTCGGCGACGTGCTCCAGCAGTGCGTCGCGGCCGCCCTCCGCTAATCTACAACGCAGCAGCTCCCGCGCTACGATGAGCGCGGATCGGATGTTCGCCTGCTCCCGACGGGTGTGTGGTGCTGTCGCCGCAGCGTAGCCCAAAGATCGTGTGGTGGCGCGCGTACGCCGTGGTGCGAGGGTGGACGCCGCCGGCCCGCGCCGCCCACGTCCGGCGGTGTTGGGCGGTGTGCGGGCCGCCTGGAGCGCGGAGTTGAGGTCCTCTTGGGCGGACGGCATTGCCCGGGCGGGCCATGCAGCCCAGTGCTCGGCATGAGCGCTCGAATCGTCAGCCATCGGAACTACAGGGCAATGGCGTGCCGACTGGAAGAAGAGAGGCTCCGACGCACCCCTACCCGGCACGCCAAATGTCGGATTCAGTGTTCCACAGACCCTTGAGAGGTTCGAACTCTGGGGTGCGTGCGAAGAACTCGTCTTCCCCAGTCTGCCTGCTCAATGATTCCACGGCCTAGCTCGACGAACCCAAGGGACAAGAGACATAGCAGTTTATCCTGGTTCGGGCCACCTTGCGGTGTAATACCCTACTCCGACTTTGTGGTGGATTGCCTCGAGGAGCCGAGGATAAACTAGTATAGTGGTTCAACAACCTCAGGAGGTGAGGTGTTCTTGAGTTGGTGAGCTCGTCAGGGTGGAATGAATCTGTCCCCTCTACGGTGGTGGCTAAGCCCTATTTATAGTTGCCTTGGTCCTCTTCCCAAATGTAGGCGGGAAGGGATCCCACAACGGTCGAATTCGAAGGGAGACAACTAGTACAAGTTATCCTGACAAAAGTAGTCTTTGCCTACAAAAGCCTCTGGTGGTGACGCTGCGGTGGGCTCCACGATGACCTTCGTCCTGCCGTCCTGGCGGTCTTGGTCTTGTTGCATCGATATGGAAACCTTTGCTTGATTCCTCGGGACCCCGTGCCCGCGCTTGCCTCCTTAGCACGACAGAGGAAACTGGTACACTGCGCCCGCTGGCGCCCGTCTGGCCTTGGTCGTCACGGCTCACGTCATGTGAACCTCGCGAGGTGCAGCTTGCATTGATATCTCCCCTCCCGGGAGCTAGCCTGGGGATGCCGCCCCTTGTGGAGGTCTTGGTGTCACCCGCGTCGCGAGGCTTGGCCCCTCGCGAGGGTCTTGAGTTGTTGTTGTCAAAGCTGGGCTGTACCAGGCCGTCGATAGAGCCACGCCGTGGGCCGCAGGCAGGCAAGTCTGGGTACCCCCGTTCCCAGAACACCGACAGGATATACGGCATACAGTTTGCTCGGATGAACTGTTTGCTATTAGGGAATGCAACAGAAATGGTTAGCCAGATCAAAAGGTGTGTGTGATATACGACATACGGTTCAGTTGGACGAACTGTTTTCGATTAGGGAACACAACAGAAACGGTTAAACTTAACAAGATATGTGTGATATGCGGCATACAGTTCACATAGATGAACTGTTTGCAATGAGCCAAAAGAACACAAACGATTTGTGTAAACAAGATGTGTGTGATATGCGTCAAACAGCCTACTCAGGTGAACTGTTTGCGATGAGAAAATATAACACAAACGGTTACTGCAGTTAATTCGTGTGAGATTATGTGTGTATAAAAAACTTTGAAAAATGCAAACTAGTTGCTTGCGGTGGCTAGGAGTATCGCACACGATGCGTATGCGAGTACTAGTGTGTGATGATTAGTAAGTCATACATACGTTTCCTTATGTTAACACGTGTGTGATTATTAGTAAGTTATTCATATGCAAGACATACATCAAGTATTCTCAAATCCATAAAAGTATTCAATCTGATAATAATGAATACCTCAAAGGTAAAAACTCAATTCATCACAACAATATAGAGAGGGAGAAACACCATATGATCCAACTATATTAACAAAGCTCATGGTACATCAAGATCGTGCCAAATCAAGAACATGGGAGAGAGAGATCAAACACATAGCTACTTGTACATACCCCTAGCCTGGAGGGTGAACTACTCCCTCCTCGTCATGATGGGCGCCGGGATGATGAAGATGGACTCCGGTGATGATTTCCCCCTCCGACAGGGTGCCGAAACAGGGCTCCAAATGGTATTTCGAAGGTACAGAGGCGTGCGGCGGCGGAGTCAAAGTTCTAGGGTTATTTCTAGGGGTTTCTCTATTTATAGGAATTTTTGGCATTGGTCTCACGTCAGGAGGTGCCATAGGGGGGCCACAAGCCACCAGGGTGTGGCCACCTCCCTGGGCACGCCCAAGTGGCTTTTGGGGACCTCGTGGCTCTTCTAGCCCTCCCACGAAGCTTCTAGTGTCTCTTTCCTTCTAGAAAAAATCGTCAAAAAGTTTCATTGAATTTGGAGAACTTTTATTTCTACACGAAAAACAACACCATGGTAGTTCTGCTGAAAACAATGTCAATTCAGGTTAGTCCCATTCAAATCATGCCAAAACCATATAGAATTGTTGTAAACATGGCATGAATACTTCATAAATTATGGATACGTTGGAGACGTATCATGGGTCATCAAGGATATTTTCCATCCTAGACAAGTTATCAGCTACGGGATTCTCAGCTCCCTTCCTATCAGTAGTATGCAAGTCAAATTCTTGTAGCAATAGAACCTACCTAATTAGTCTAGGTTTAGCATCTTTCTTTTCCATAAGGTATTTAATAGCAGCAAGATCGTTGTGAACAATTACTTTAGAATCAACTATGTAAGATGTGAATTTATCACATGCAAACACAACTGCTAGAAATTCTTTCTTAGTAGTAGCATAATTTCTTTGGGCATTGTCTAGAGTTTTACTAGCATAAGGGATAACATTTAATTTCTTATCAACTCTTTGTCCTAGAACAACACCAACATAATAATAACTAGCAGCACACATAATTTCAAAAGGCAAAGTTCTAATCAGGTGGTTGAACAATAGGTGCAGAGGTTAAGGCTTTATTAAGGGTTTCAAGGCTTCTACACAATCATCATCAAAAACGAATGGAACATCTTTTTGCAAGAGATTAGTAAGACGCCTAGAAATTTTAGAGAAGTCTTTAATAAACCTTCTATAGGAACCAGCATGACTGATAAGTCCATTTTGCACATGTTTTCCTACTGTTATTTATAGTACTTTCAATCAATATAACACTTTGTGGAGCAATTCTCATGCCTGTTCTCACTTAATATGCAAGATTTACATGAAGAGGGAGATTGCCGATAGCTGGAATTCTGGACCTTAAAAAGCTATGTCAAAGATACCTATTCTGCACATCTCCAAATGATCTGAAATTTTACGGAGATTTATTTTGGAATAAATAAAAAATACTGGCAAAGAAGTACCAAAGGAGGCCACCAAGGTGCCCACAAGGCATCAGGGCGCGCCCACCCCCAGGCGCGCCCTGGTGGCTTGTGGGGCCCCTAGACAGCCTCCGGTGCCCATCTTCTGATATGCAAGCCCATTTGCCCTAAAAAAATAAAGGGAGGACTGTCGGGATGGAGCGCCGCCTTCTCGAGGCGGAACTTGAGCAGGAGCACTTTTGCTCTCCGGCGGAGCGATTCCTCCAGGGACACTTCCCTCCGGGAGGGAGAAATCGAAGCCATCATCATCACCAACAACCCTCTCATCGTGGGAGGACCAATCTTCATCAACATCTTCACTAGCATCATCTAATCTCAAACCCTAGTTCATCTCTTGTATTCAATCTTTGTATCAAAACCTCAGATTGGTACCTGTGGGTTGCTAGTAGTGTTGATTACATCTTGTAGTTGATGCTAGTTGGTTTATTTGGTGGAAGATTATATGTTTAGATCCATTATGCTATTCAATACCCCTCTGATCTTGAACATGAATATGACTTGTGAGTAGTTGCTTTTGTTCTTGAGGACATGGGAGAAGTCTTGGCATAAGTAATCGTGTGAATTTGGTATTCGTTCAATATTTTGATGGTGTGTATGTTGTGATTCCCTCAGTGGTGGTATGTGAACGTTGACTACATGACACTTCACTGTGGCACCCCGGCTCAGAGAAAACCGGAATGCCCCGTATTCCAGCCCAGAGATCGAGGTGAAGTCTTCTGGAATACGACACTGCTTAGCATAGAACAAACCAGCTCTCTATTACAACACGAATAGGAATACAAGGTCTCTGATATTACAATGAATAACATCGACAAGGCGACACTACGCCAACCACGCTTGCTCTATACAAGCAGCATAACAACTCAAGGCAGCGGAACAACGAAAGGCGATGATGGACTCCACTCTACAGGGACTCTGGCTGGAACGTTTATCCTAGCTCGCGAACACAGGAACAACACCAAACAAGCAAGCAATCCAGGCACGACCTGCAAATTGGCATGACACGCCAGGTCAGTACATTGAATGTACTTGCAAGCTCACAATAACCAGAAGCATTCAAGACAAACAACAGCATGGCAATTACAGGTTAAGCGGGAATTATCATGAGATCATCAGGATAACATGGCATGAACAACATGAACATGATACCGCTAGAACAATATGAGCATGGCATGAACATATAAACATGATGACACTATCATGCAACATGATGACATTATCATGCACCAACTTACTCTGCTGGGGTTACCTCGTAACCATCATATGCATCACTTACCAACCTCGGACATTACACGATCATCTCAGGATCAAATCAAGCTTGGTATAAACAATACCATAGTAATCATTAAATGACCACAAGGAGCTTGATCTTTACCCATGACTCTCGCACAACATCACGAATATCCAACAACTCGGTATCCCCGATACCATGGTGATCATTCACGGATCACAAACGGAACCACTCTGGGCTCAACGGGTTACCTCGTAACCACACAGTGATCATTCACGGATCACAGAACCAACTTATCTCATCATCGAACCGGGGTTTTTATTAAGCACATTATTACTATTATTACTGTTGACCCATAGTTTGACCGACACGAACTGGGCCCTTATCCGTGGGCACGGCAATCGATAGATTTAATACACACTCTGCAGAGGTTAGCACACTGTACCCACACCACGGAACCCATGGCCTCGCACTCCCATTCGGGTGGACCAACGGCGTTCCTACAAAACGGTCCTACTGACATGACACTCTCCCGGCCACTTCGACCAACACCCCCTCAGGGTTCAGTCCTGGGTGGCCCCGTGCCTACCAAAGGCACCAACGGCCACCGTCGTGGCAAAAACATAAACGGTCCCAAACGGGGACAAAAAGTCGCCTAACAACAACTACGAGCACACAAGGCTTATGTCCGCCTACCTGATCAGGATAGCGCGCGCCCATAACCTTCCCTCGTTGGAGGCACCGGCGAGAGGCACGACAATAGACCCAGTTAGGACCCTCCCATAAAGGCAAGTGTGGTTGCACTGGTCAGCTTGATATGGTGGCACCATGACTCAGCCAACTGTTGTTCAAGTTCAGTTAAGTCCGATTAAACTTGAATGCAATAAGCTGAGTCATATTAAAATAACATGATGCAACTACAATGCATGAACATGAATCAACATAAGCGTGGAGGTGCAACATATTCATCGAGCATAACCATAATGAAACATTAACCAAATGAGCATGGTAAGCTGACGGGCATAACATTACACATGAGCATATCATGACCACTAGCATCATAAATAAATAACATGCAAGAACTCATCCAGAATACTACCAAGTAAGCATATAACCAGCAGGATACAAAGTAACATGCATAGCAATGGCACTAGATAACAGCTCATAAATATGCATCCGACAGAACACACTGCTACTACTATCAATCATGACATATAACAATAATGCTAGTAATAAGTGCAAGATAACAAGATGCAGAAGAGCATAGCACAGATGTATAAGCATCACCGAAACAACGATAACCGTATCAAAACAAGCAAACATTTATTAAATATTCAAGTTGAAAACCATGGCTACTGCATGACTATCATGCAAGTGGTTGTTGTGGCTTGCCTGGGGTTGACGGAGACTCCGGGAAGAAGTGCGGTGAAGCCGCGGAACGAAACGCCGGACGGTTCTTGCTCGGAGGGGGCTGATTTGAAGCAAGGGCAAAATGGTCATTTTCACTACAATACCACCTACTGAAAATGTTACCAAAAGATAGAGCTCGACGAGATGAAGAAGTGAGCGCTGGTTTCACCTCGATCGGATTTACGGTTGCAGAGTTATGAGGTGTAGAAGATCAGGGACCAATCTGTGAATATTTTCATCACCAACGGGTCCCTGAGTGGATAAGGCAGAGGCGAATATTGGAAAATACCCTTTCTGAGCAGAGAAAGCATATTCTTGGTCGCAGTAGAAGAGAATACGTTTTCCAGAAGAGAAAACGTATTCTTCCCAGAGAAGAAAAGAAATACGTTTCAGTAGCTGAGAAAACGTATTTCAAGAAAACGTTTCCACTTATGCGAGTGGATAAGGTGGTGGCTCACTTTCGGGTGGGGTCCGTTGATGAGGGGGGACCCGCCTGGCCAGCTGGCAAGGCGTCGTCTTCCTCCTCCCCTCGCTCCTGTTCGTTCCCGAGCGGAACAGAACGGAAGCGGAGGAGGGAAACGGCCAAGGGGCCGGCCAGCTCCGGCGATCCCCGGCCCGGCCAAGGGCACCGGCGGGACTGCATGGCTGCACCGCACCAGTTCAGAGGAACGGCGGCCGTCGGGGAGGAGTGGAGGACGCGGGGCAGAGGAGGACCCGAGAGGAGGCAGGGGCGGCCGGTGGTGGAGGTGCTCGTCGGAGCAGGGCACTCCGGCTAGGGCTGAGAGGTCTGGGAGGCTCGCGGGGATGAGGGGAGGATGGTGGAGGTGGTGGAGCGGAGCGAGGATGCTCGGGTCAACCGGACGAAGAGACGGCCGAGAGACGGAGGCGACGGCCGTGCGTGGGGCACGCGTCCAGGGTGGACTCCGGCGAGGGGCGAGGTGGTGGGGCAAACCCCGGGGATGAGGAGGCTCTGGTGGACAGCTCGGGAGGAGGAGAGGAGCGATGTGGTGGTCGGAACCGAGACCAACTCCAGCGAGGTCACGGTGATCCGAGGAAGAAACGGCGAGGGAGAGCTGCTCTGGTGGGCAAAAGAGGCGGGGGAGGAGTGAGTGAGTTGCGGGATTGCACGGGGCACGCTTATGTAGCCGAGGGGAGGGCTCTAGAGCAACGCTAGCGAGCTTGTGCAGTGCTCTAATGGTGGACAGAGGCTGGGCATGGCACGGGCATGGTGTTTGCAACGCATTTAAGGCGAACTACGACGAGGCAGCGACGCAGTGAGATGCAGTCGATCATGGGGAAGCTCCAAGACATGGTTGGACGTCGAGACGAGGAGGGAGGAGACGAGCACAGGGGCTAGAACAAGCCAGAGCACACAATTAGGCATGACATCAGCGTCATCACCACACGCACTGGAGCAAACTCCGGGTTTTGGCCCGGCCGACCATGTCTAGTAGATAGTCCGTCGTGCCCTTAGTCAAGATAAGGAAATAAATCGGTCCAGGGGCAAAGAAGAGATTTGCACTTAACTCCAAAGTAAATCAACAGGAAGATGTTTGTAACTTGCTGTGGTTACACTAGCTTGGTAACATGGTAAATAATTTTTCTGGTGATGATCACACACTAATGTGATTAAGATGGCAAAGTTTCAGCTCAAGAAGAGGAGTTTAGCTAGTGGTTGCTGTAGAAACCACTATAATGGCCAGAATTAGAGATTTGGATGATGCACTCACATGAAGATGCAAGTTGAGATGAAATTGGGCATGGCCCAATGATTTGAAGATATGAAGATGCTCAAAAACTTTTAGGCCATTTGTATGAACCAAACTAGCACTTGCTTCACAATGCTTTATTCTGACCAGAAACTTGGAAAATTTGCACAGGGCAAATGGTGTAATGGATTGAGCCAAATTTTGGTGGAGGGAGTTTACCTGGATGGAAGAATTCTCTGGAAAGTTTTCAGCTTAAATGAAGCAATATAAAATATAGTTGCTTCACAAACTGAACATCTGACCAGAAACTAAGATTTGGAGATGGGCTCACATAGATGAGTTACATGAGCTCAAATTTGGTGGAGAGTCATTATTTGATCATATAAAGGACCTTAAAAAATTTCAACTCATTTGAATATTCCTAGAATATAGCTCCTTCACAAAGTTCCTTCCTGGACAGAAAATTTGGAAAATTGCTGAAAAATATTTACTAGTCAAATGAGTATGAAATTTGTCACAGGGCAATGATATGGACAGGAAAAGGTGTCCAAGAAGTTTGGGGTCAGTTAAGCAAATATAAATAGCACTTCCTTTGCAAAGTGCCATTTAGGGCAAAATAGGAAAATGATTATTGGAGGACTATTTTTGAACATGGCAATGAAATGTTTTGCCATATTTGAGGAAGATATGACCCAAACAATTTATGGGAATTATTTGGGAATTTTGGGAGTGACATAAATATAGGTTGCTTCACAACCTAGGGTTTTAAGGGTTATTCCTTTATCAGAAAAGGAATATTCCCAACAAAAGAATATTGGGATTAGGTCAAGGATGAAAATAACATGATCTTGGGATGATGATGAGGGTGACAAGCCACTATAAAACCTAGGAAGACATGATCTTCCCATGTTTCAGAACCACATAGCCACGGAAAAGCAAATCAAATCAGAAATCCAAGAAAATCAAAGGAAAAAGAAAAGGGCAGAAATCCAGGCTGTTACATTCACCATCTTTGGGCCTAAGGGAATGAATTGTGGACTAGTTATTAGATGATGGGTTGCAAGAGTGATAGAAGCTTAAACCCTAGTTTATGCGCTATTCCGTAAGGGGCTGATTTGGATCCATATGGTTAATGCTATGGTTATATTTTATCTTAATTCTTCTTTCATAGTTGCGGATGCTTGCGACAGGGGTTAATCATAAGTGGGAGGTTTGTTCAAGTAAGAACAAAACCCAAGCACCGGTCCACCCACATATCAAATTATCAAAGTAGCGAACGTGAATCAAGCAAACATGATGAAAGTGACTAGATGAAATTCCACGTGTCCTTGAGAACGTTTTACTTATTATAAGAGATTGTTCCGGCTTGTCCTTTGCAACAAAAATGATTGGACTACCTTGCTTCACCTTAGTTACTATTGCTACTTGTTGTTACAAATTATCTTGCTATCAAACTATCTATTATCGACAATTTCAGTGCTTGAAGAAAATACCTTACTGAAAACCGCTTGTCATTTCCTTCTGCTCCTTGTTAGATTCGACACTCTTACTTATCGAAAGGACTACGATTGATCCCCTATAGTTGTGGGTCATCAATGACCAAGGAAACTTCTTATACCTTTAATATCTTTAGAACATAGCATTTTCTCAACTGCATTGACTTTAGCTTTATCTACCTCAATACCTCGTTCAGAAATTTTATGCCCCAAGACAATACCTTCATTTACCATAAAGTGGCACTTATCCCAATTCAAGACAAGATTAGTTTGTTCACATCTCTACAAAACTTGGTCAAGGTGGCTTAAGAAATCATCAAAAGAAGTCCCATAAACAAAGAAATCATCCATGAAAACCTCAAAAGTCTTTTCACAAAAGTCAGAGAATATAGCAGTCATACATCTTTGAAAATTGCAGGTACATTGTGATACGCCTCCGTCATATCTATAATTTTTGATTGTTTCACGCCAATATTCTATAACTTCCATATACTTTTGGCGACATTTTATATTATTTTTGGGACTAACATATTGATCCAGTGCCCAGTGCCAATTCCTGTTTGTTGCATGTTTTTTGTTTCGCAGAATATCCATATCAAACGAAGTCCAAACGCGATAAAAATTTACGGAGAGCTTTTTTGGAATATATGTGATTTTTGGGAAGCGGAATCAACGCGAGACGATGCCCGATGGGCCCACAAGCTAAAGGGGTGCCCCCTACCCAGGGTGCGCCTACCAAGCTTTTGGCCACCCCATAGGTCGGTTGGAGGTGTCCTTCGGCTGCAATGAAGATTATATATGGATAAAAATCGTGTTGAAATTTCATCCCAATCGGAGTTACGGATCTCCGGGAATTTAAGAAATGGTGAAAGGCCAGAAAACAGGGTCTCGAAACAGAAGAGAAACAGAGAGATAGATCCAATCTCGGAGGGGCTCCCGCCCCTCTGCTGCCATGGAGGCCATGGACCAAAGGGGATACCCTCCTCCCATCTAGGGGGAGGTCAAGGAAGAAGAAGGAGGGGGGCTCTCTCCCCCTCTCTCCCGGTGATGCCGGAGTGCCGCCGGGGCAAGGATCGTGATGGCGATCTACACCAGCAACTTCGTCACCGTCATGACCAACTCTCTCCCCCTCTATGCAGCGGTGTAATCTCTCTTTTACCCATTGTAATCTCTACTTAAACATGGTGCTCAATGCTATATATTATTATCCAATGATATGTGGCTATCCTATGATGTTTGAGTAGATCAGTTTTGTCCTATGGGTTGTTTGATGACATGATTGGTTTGATTTGTATGTTTTATTATTAGTGTTGTCCTATGGTGCTCTCCGTGTCGCGCAAGAATGAGGGATCCCTGTTGTAGGGTGTTGCAATATGTTCATGATTCGCTTATGGTGGGTGGCGTGAGTGACAGAAGCACAGACCCGAGTAAGTGGGTTGTTGCGTATGGGAGTAAAGAGGACTTAATACTTAATGCTATGGTTGGGTTTTACCTTAATGATCTTTGGTAGTTGTGGATGCTTGCTAGAGTTCCAATCATAAGTGCATATGATCCAAGTAGAGAAAGTATGTTAGCTCATGCCTCTCCCTCATATAAAATTGCAATAATGATTACCGGTCTAGTTATCGATTTCCTAGGGACAAATAACTTTCTTGTGACAAAAAGCTCTCTACTAAAACTAAATTAATTATTTCTTTATCTAAACAGACCCTAGCTTTTATTTATGTGTTCTTTATTATCTTGCAAACATATCGCACTACACCAACAAAGTACTTCTAGTTTCATACTTGTTCTAGGTAAAGCGAACATTAAGTGCGCATAGAGTTGTATCTGTGGTCGATAGAACTTGAAGGGAATATAAATTCTACCTTTAGCTCCTCGTTGGGTTTGACACTCTTACTTATCGAGAAAGGCTACAATTGATCCCCTATACTTGTGGGTTATCACCTTGCATAAACCAAAAGGCATACATCTATAAGCATAAGTTCCAAAAGGGCAAGCGAAGGTGGTTTTCTCTTGGTCAGGTTGTGATACAGGTATTTGAGAGAAACCAGAATATCCATCAACAAAGCAAAAGTGGGTGTGCTTAGATAGTCTTTCTAACATCTGATCAATAAAAGGCAAGGGGTAATGATCTTATCTAGTAGCTTTGTTTAATTTTATACAATCAATTACCATCCTATAACCAGTTACGATTCTTTGTGGAATAAGCTCATTTTTATCATTAGGAACTACGGTAATGCCTCCTCTCTTAGGGACACAATGAACAAGACTTGCCCATCTACTATCAGCTATGGGATAGATTATACCTCCTTCCAGAAGTATTAATATTTCAGTTCTTACCACCTCCTTCATCTTGGGATTTAATCGTCGTGGATGATCAACAACCTGTTTAGCATCAGGCTTCATATTAATCTTGTGCTGACATAAAGTGGGACTAATGCCCTTAAGATCATCAAGAGTATATCCAATAGCGGCACAGTGTTTCTTAGAGTTTTTAGTAATCTTTTCTCTTCATGTTCTGAAAGGTTAGTGATGACCCACAAGTATAGGGGATCAATTGTAGCTCTTTTCGATAAGTAAGAGTGTCAAACCCAACGAGGAGCAGAAGGAAATGAAAAGTAGTTTTCAGTAAGGTCATGTCTGCAAGTGCTGAAATTGTAAGTAGCGGAGTAGTTTGATAGCAAGATAATTTGTAACGAGCAAGTAACGATAGTAGTAACAAAAGTGCAGCAAGGTAACCCAATCCTTTTGAGGCAAAGGACAGGCCAAAATGGTCTCTTATGATAAGGAAAGCGTTCTTGACGGTACACGGGAATTTCATCTAGTCACTTTCATCATGTTGGTTCAATTTGTGTTCGGTACTTTGATAATTTGATATGTGGGTGGACCGGTGCTTAGGTGCTGTTCTTACTTGAACAAACCTCCTACTTATGATTAACCCTCCCGCAAGCATCCGCAACTACGAGAAAAGTATTAAGAATAAATTCTAACCGTAGCATTAAACTTTTGGATCCAATCGGTCCCTTACGGAATAGCGCATAAACTGGGGTTTAAGCTTCTGTCACTCTCGCAACCCATCATCTAATTGCTATTCCACAATGCATTCCCTTAGGCCCAAATATGGTGAAGTGTCATGTAGTCGACGTTCACATGACACCACTAAGGGAATCACAACATACATACTATCAAAATGTCGAACACATATCAAGTTCACATGATTACTTGCAACATGATTTCTCCCGTGACCTCAAGAACAAAAGTAACTACTCACAAATAATAATCATGCTGATGATGAGAGGAGTATTAAATAGCATATTGGATCTGAACATATAATCTTCCACCAAATAAACCATATAGTAATCAACTACAAGATGTAATCAACACTACTAGTCACCCACAAGCACCAATCTATAGTTCCGGTAACAAGATTGAACACAAGAGATGAACTAGGGTTTGAGATGAGATGGTGCTGTTGAAGATGTTGATGGAGATTGCCCTCCCCAAGATGGGAGAGTTGTTGGTGATGATGACGATTTCCCCCTCCAGGAGGGAAGTTCCCCCGGTGGAATTGCTCTGCCGGAGGGCAAAAGTACTACCCAAGTTCCGCCTCGAGGCGGCGACGCTCCGTCCCGAAAGTCCTCTCCTTATTTTTTTTTTCTAGGTCAAAATGACCTATATACCAGAAGATGGGCACCGGAGGTTGGCCTGGGTGAGCACAACCCACCAGGGCGCGCCCAGGTAGGTTGTGCCCACCTGGTGGGCCCCCTCAAGTAGTTATTTGCTCCAATATTCCTCAAATATTCCATAAAAAATCTCCATGAAGTTTCAGCTTGTTTGGAGTTGTGCAGAATAGGTAGCCTGACGTAGCTTTTCCAGGTCCAGATTTCCAGCTGCCGGAATTCTCCCTCTTGGTGTATACCTTGCAAATTATGAGGGAAAAGGCATCAGAATTACTCCAAAAAGCATTAGTATGGATTAAAACATCATAAATAAAAGTAAGAAAACATGATGCAAAATGGACATATCAACTCCCCCAAGCTTAGACCTCGCTTGTCCTCAAGCGAAAACCGAAATCGAAAAACATGTCCACATGCTTTGAGAGAGAGGTGTCGATAAAAACAAAATACAGACATAGAAGCATCATGTTGGTTATTATAACAACAATAAAATTAAACATAAGACTTTTATCATAGAACTTTTATCATATACTTCTCATGAATAAGTAACAGTTCATCACACAATCGAAGTATAAAGCAAAAACTCTATTAAAAACCAACAAACTATGTTCTCAGTCAACTTTGCAACTACCATTCATCATCTTTTCAGGAAGGGTCATGTGTATCGGAGCCTTTAGGCAAGTCCACATACTCAACCATCATATAGTATTCTATGATTGCTAACACTCACCGCGTACACATGAGCAAAACGTTTCAACCGGACACATAGAAAGATAGGGGCTTATAGTTTCGCCTCCCAACGCACTCACCTCAAGGGTGATTTCAACAATAATAACTCATGCTATCTATATTCAACTGGACATATGTGCCTAGATCTTTCCTCGCCACATGATGCTTACCAAAGGAGAAAAATAAAAAGGAATAGAAGTAAAACTTTGACTCTTTGCATAAAAGTAAGTACATAAAAGTAAAAGATAGGCCCTTCGCAGAGGGAAGCAGAGGTTGCCATGCGCTTATTTGTTTGTATGCTCACCCCCTTAGTGCAAAAGAATGTCATGTTGCATTGCCCCTTGTGATAGCGACCTTTATTATGCAGTCTGTCGCTTTTATTCTTCATCATCACAAGTTCGTGCAACGCTCAATTTTCTCTTACACTAAACGATCTCACACATTTAGAAGCAATTTTTATTGCCTTTTTGCACCGATGACAACTTACTTGAGGGATCTTGCTCAATCCCTAGGTAGGTATGATGGACACTTGAAAATAATATTTGGGTTTAAGGGTTTTTTGATGCACAAGTAGTATCTCTACATGGTGCGGAATTTTTGGCTAGCAAAGATAGGGGGCAAGCACCACATGTTGAAGGATTTATGACAATATGACTTCTATGTGAATATAAAAAAACATAAATCATTAAGTTGTCTTCCTTGTCCAGCGTCAACAATTTTGGCATATAATATTTTGATGAGGGCTCACAATCACAAAATATTTCTAGGATAGTATATTTATATGTGAATCTTCTCTTCCCTTATTAATTCTTTCATTAGTTGCATCATTGACTAATGCTATGTTTGTCAATCTCTAGTAAAATTTTCTACTTATACTTTTCCTTATGTGGTACCATCACCTACCATAGGATTAGTATATGATCCCTTCATTATTTCTTTCCTTTTATTTATTTCCTTTCTCTTTTTCTTTCTTATTTCTTTTATTTAATTGCAACATGAAAGTAAAGAAAGCAAAAGCTCAAACTAAACTTTATTATATAACTTGCACACGATTACAAGGATAGATCACTAAGAAAACTCTCAAAGAAGAAATGGTCGAACTAAACTTTTATTCACCTAAAGCAAAAAGATCGAACAAAAATAAGTAAAAGCAAAAAGATAGTGGGATGATACGATACCGGGGCACCTCCCCCAAGCTTGGCGGAAGCCAAGGGGAGTGCCCATACCTGATACTCAGTTCTCCTTTAGTGGTTGACGGTGTCCCGGACTAGGGGGTACTCACCATGTCATCTCCCGACCAGTGGGTCGGGCCGAGGACCCCCATGATGATTCACTAATGGGCCACTTCGGGCAGCCCGTGCCGAATACAAGGAGGATTCCACAAGACTTGGCGCACAAGACAAGGACTCCTCTAAACCCTAGGCCTACGGTGCACATATAAACCGAGGCCAGGCTAGTCAATGGACAATCTATTATTCATTACTATAGTCTCGTGGTAGACATATGTACTCTGTATTACACCCCATATGAATACAATCAAAAGCAGGACGTAGGGTTTTACCTCCATCAAGAGGGCCCGAACCTGGGTAAAATCCCGTGTCCATGTTACCATCGCTCCAAGACGCCTAGCTTAGGACCCCTACTATGAGATACGTCGGATATAGAACCGACATTGGTGCTTTCATTAAGAGCCTGCTGGGTGTTGACTGCGGTTCAATGGGTTTCTCATCTACATCAATTCTAACCTCACTGATCATGATGGACAGAAATTTCGACGGCAGCATGAACAAGGTGATATTCTTCTGATTAGATCGCTCGACAATGAATAATTTATTTCGATCCTGTTGTTGGTCTACACTAATCCTTCGCAGATCAAAAGCTTAGGCGACCGTGTGCACGAGAGATAGGCGCCACCGTTCCTGATTGTCCAATCATGGACGTGTTGTGGCCGGCTGGCCGCGAAGTGTACGAGAGCACCAGCCGAATACTAGTACAACTAGTAGTCAAATCCAAGATGACCGGCTGTCACTTTTTTCCTCCGCCGCCCAAATCCCTTGGCTGATTCCCTGCTGCTAGTATGGTTCCCGTGAAAAGAGAATCTACTCCACGTCAAGCGCCAGGGAAGTTATTTGTTAATTGGTATTATTAGTATAAGTGCAACGCGATCTTTGAGATTTAATCAATGCACAGTGTGCCTTAGCTTTGCTTTTCTAATTCATGTGAAGGCCAAATCTAATGCTTGAATTTTTTTTTATTCTTCGACTGCCATCGCAACTTCTCCTGGAGGACGGTCTGGTTTAGTACTAGGTCACCTGGGATCTTGAAAAAATTTCTCTTCGGTCCGCTACATGCAGAATTATTCCAGGTAGTCAACTTGGATTGCGTCACGCGGTCACACAGGTCCTGCTAGGTGATCGACGCAGATGATCTGAACGAGACCAAGTTTTTTTTAGCGGCGGCCTTGTCCGCTGCCTGGCAATGCGCCAGACCCGAGGTCTATTGCTACTGGCAGCACACCCATACCCCGTGTTGTGGAGGTGATCTGACCAGCGATGCTCCATTCGTGGAGATCACGCACGCACAATTACTTATCATGTGGAGCAGTACACCAGGCTAGCATGGGTCATCTATGCGACAAACCACAGGGAGATTCAGCATCTCCCCCCTTTCTCTCTTTGCTTAATATTTACTTAATTAAGGATGAGGCAGTCTACGCTTTTTAACTCATGGTCTGTCTTGCATGTACTATTTTATGTACTGAATTGATTTGACCCTTGCAAGAGAAGTAATAGCATTATACTAGTACTTGCTAATACTTGCGTGAGATGCTAGCCCTCCTGCGCCATATTTGATTGGGATCTGATGTTGATTGCTACATCATCTGTGGACTGCCTCGTGAATCATCAGGTGCCATTATTCCAGTTAATTATTTTGTACAGATTATTTATCTACAATATATCTGTTTTGCTGGTGTACTTTATTTTTTGTACGTAAATTGCTACGGTCGACATCGCTTGATGATCCGATATGCTGTCATTAAACAGCGGCCGCGCCATACCGTCGCCTCCACGGTGCACGCGGGCAAATTCCGATCGCTGGAAAACTATTACTAGATGCAAATCCTAAACACCCGCATGTGTCTCTTCGGACCGCTACAAAAATTAGCCAGTTTCCGTCCACAGTTCGGCCAACGCCGCATCTAGAGCTCGGATCGCCCTGCAAATTCAGGATTCGTCACGCCTTCACTGCATCACGCCGACGCCCTGCATCGACATTGGCTTCGACGCCAGGCCACATCTCTTTAAAAAAATTATCTTGCATAAATTAATTATGCGAGGATTTTTTTATTTATATTATTATTTTTGGACTGCAATATTTCTTGTGTGTAAGTAAACGACTTCGACTGCGTCACGCGGTCAGTTCGGCAAACCGACGTCCTCATCCCAATCGGCATAAATTGGGTCGCGTGCTCACCTTATTGGTCGAATCGCCATACCGACATGTTCGGTTGCCACGAGGACTTCGGTATCACCGGAAGAGCTATACCTCGGCGGGTGTTCGGCGCACGGGCCATATTTCTATTATTATTCGCTTTGCTTAAAATATCAATTATGCAACAATTTTTTTACTTTATTATTATTACCTCTGCCTTGCACTATCATATGTGTGCAGATAATTAATTTCTTTGCTGCGTCACGCAGTCACCTCGGCGTACGGAGTTGTCCTCTCGCCTTCATCAACCAAATTCCACCATCACCATGGTGTGATACCCCTGTGTCGCCATCATCACGTCGTTGCTTCATCAAACTAACGTTCACTATGCTGACCTGTTTCGACACGTCGACTGACGTGGGAGCTTCATTATCACGCTCTCGAACTACCCTATCTCCTCGGCTGGACCAGGGGCTTCGCCTCGGCGCTTCAGCACTATCGTGCTATCACTTCATCAAGCCGAGCTTTTCGCTTGGGTACGGCACGACCGGCTTGGGGATTGAGACCTTGAGCCGATACAAGCTCGGCCCACGTCACACCGTGCACATTAACCAGCTAAGTCGCCTTCGTGCTAAAAAACATTTGGTTTAAAATTTTGTTCGATTTGACCAAGTGTTATACCTTTTTGACAAAAAGTCGTTTGTGGAAAACTTTCTTTACAAAACCTTGTTTGTGACACACAAATTCAAATACCCCATTTACTTGGGGGCTTCCTTTATGAAGCCTTTCCTCTTGCATATGATTATACTTGTATGGCTTCCTTCCTTGTTTGTGTATTACGCCACAATATGCACCATGTTGACTTAAGTGTTCCGCAAGTTGGGTTGCCTTGCTCATGTGTTTACGATTGTTCGGCTAGGGAGTAAAGGGAGCACCTCTGTGATTGTCACGGTCGGGTCATCCGAGCTCGGACCTCAGACTGGGTGAAGCCGAAAGCTAGCGCTCTTATTGTTTTCAATCATGGTCGGCACACAACGGAACTCATGAATACAAAAAATCTATTGCACAAATCTCATAGTAACAATGAGCAACCAAAGAAAGGTATCGGTGGAGGTACTATTTTCTTCGAAGATGCTTCTTACACTTCGTCAGTAATATAGCATAAGTTCCCTGAGCGCGCTTTGTCTGTTACAGCCTTATGGCTTGATTACCTGGTTATCTGAAACACCGTTGATATTCTTGACAGGAGGAGTACATAACACTTTTCGGCCCTTGACCGAAGAGGGAGAAGCCGACGGTCAGTTAACATGCGTTTAAAGTTCGGGTGAACACAGATATGATATAAGTACTTCGATACATACAATCATTATACATAAAATTCTTCTACCCAAGTCACTTGGGGGCTCTTAAATTAGTATGAGCCATTTTATAATAAATGTTTTCTTCTTAGTCGCTGGACAGCCTTTTTCTACCACTCCTTTCTCGACTCAGGTGTATGATCAATAGCAAGGTAGCCTGGTTTCTCTCTAAAGCCGCTCGCGTTTAGTTTGCTAAACTGGCCTGAGAAACACTCCGCCTTCAGGATAGGGAGGTTGAAGCCGAAGGCTGACCCACTTGAAGTATAGAGATCAGATGTGTCATGTCAAAGCACAACGAAAGTACAATTTTAAGACCAATTTCATATTGGAACCAAAACAACTTGATTCAATCTAGACGAAGCGGAACATTCTCTTGGTTGAGGTGTTCGGCGTGAAACTCTTTTCTAAAAACTACAGTTCGACATCTTTCCTGTTGAACTCCACCTCAGTATTGTCAAAATATACATGACAGTTGAACTTGTTCCCGAGGAGGTATGATCCTAGGGTCTGCCATTTTGCCCAACCCAATTCTCGAGGGCTACTGTATTGACATTCCAATGCAGAAAATTTGAATGCAATATAGTTTTCGAGGAGATTGTGATCCTCAGGTTGGTCGGCCGCACCCAACCCGAGTTTCGAGGACTTTGCACACCGCTTTTTTTTGCATCCCGAAGTATTCTGCCAAGCTGGGAGTTGATCCTCAGGCCGATTTTGAGAATCAACCTGAGTAGGCCTGGGCGTTCGGTATAAACCAAAAATTCGGTTTCTACCATTCGGTGTTTATGAAATTTTGGTTAGTAAAAATAGAAACCAAAAATGCTAGCTAAAAATAGCTAACCGAAAATCCGGTTAACCAAAGTTTCAGTGTGGTTTTTGGTTTTATACCGAACAACCATGCTTCAACTATCCATGCTTAGATTGTAGTAGTGGCACCCTCTTATATAGGCAGCAAATTTGAATCATCCGTCCAGTGGAGCGAGGTGGGACTAAAAGAGCCTGATAGACGAGCCGGCTGTATGCATGCGCGCACACGCGGACCACCAAAGAAGCACACGTGAGCTGGGCCTTGCGTCCTCTTGCATGCACTTTTTTGGTCAAAAAAAGAAAAGGAAGGCCCATGTCATGGGAGCTACGCATGATGCGTTGGTGGGCGATCGTGGGAGCATCGACCCGTGACTCCCGGAAGACATTGTTGCGCTCATGCGCGTGTATTTGCATTGTTTCTTTTGCTGATTCACGTTTCTTCGGTTTTTGTTCGGTTAACTGAGAATAAAACCGAACCTACCGAATTTTGTTCGGTTAGTAGACATGAAAACCGAATTTTGCTGTGACACTAGAAAAAACCGAAACCTGAGTCTGTTCGGTTCGGTTTGGCATCGGTTCGGTTTACGGTTCGTCGGTTTATTCGGTTTCGGCATCGGTTCGGTTTACGGTTCGTCGGTTTTTATGCCCACCCCTAAACCTGAGTCTCAGGGGCTACTGGGATCAGCGGTCTTATGTCATCCTTCAGGTGCATCTCTGGTTTTAGACCGATACACACCTTGAGGGCTACTGGCTATATATCTCGGTAGAGAATAAATTACACCAATCAAAAATATTGACAAAAAATCGGCCCGCAGTCGTGGTGGTGCACCACCTCGGAAGCAGTGCGGCATAAAGCTCGGGCGCCAATGGATGGCTCCATAGAGGGCATTTCCGGCATAAACTCCTTCAACTTTTTTGAACCAAGGTGATCTATGACACCGCGGATATAGTCCGGCATTGGAGCTTGGACATAGTCCGGCGTTGGAGCTCGGATACAGTCCGGCGCTGGAGCTCGGATGCAATTCGACGTTGGAGCTCGGCTGTAACAATACTCTTCGGATGCAGTTCGGCGTTGGAGCTCGGCTGTAACAATAATCTTTGGATACGGTCCGACGTTGGAGCTCGGAAACGGTCTGGCGTTGGTGCTCGGCTGCAAAAGATACCTCGAATGCAGTCCGGCGTTGGAGCTCGGACACAAGAGGACACTGCCGCCCGGGAACAACTTCAAACCCGAGGTGTGGCATGAAAATAACAAGGCATTGATAAAGGCCGGAAACTTAAAGGGGCTCCTCGGATACCTGACGTGTAAACTCTTCGGATGCACTTCGACGATCCTCAAGATCGAAGGTGAGAAGCTTTGTTGAACCAGTTTCCAAGACCGACGACCGAAGATGAAGAATAGTTCGGAAGAATCGAGGAGTGTCCCCAACTTGAAGACCGGTTCAGGGGGCTACTGACGGTGTCCCAGACTAGGGGGTACTCACCATGTCATCTCCCGACCAGTGGGTCGGGCCGAGGACCCCCATGATGATTCACTAATGGGCCACTTCGGGCAGCCGTGCCGAATACAAGGAGGATTCCACAAGACTTGGCGCACAAGACAAGGACTCCTCTAAACCCTAGACCTACGGTGCATATATAAACCAAGGCCAGGCTAGTCAATGGACAATCTATTATTCATTATTAAAGTCTCGTGGTAGACATATGTACTGTGTATTACACCCCATATGAATACAATCAAAAGCAGGACGTAGGGTTTTACCTCCATCAAGAGGGCCCGAACCTAGGTAAAATCCCGTGTCCATGTTACCATCGCTCCAAGACGCCTAGCTTAGGACACCTACTATGAGATACGCCGGATATAGAACCGACAGTGGTGAAGAGGATGATGTTGGTAATGACAATTGTGCCTTCAACTTTTTCATTTTGTAGTTGAGGAGAGCAATTTCCTCCTTTAAATCATCGACTTCCAACTCCAGCTTCAAGATCTTGTCACATAAATCTCCTTTGCTTTTCTGCCGAAAACGAGAAGGAATAGATTGATTTTTAGACCGATTAACTTTCTTAGGGAGACTCGACTTCTTGTACTCCACGTGCATATCCCCAGGTTGAGGTAGAGGAACATCCTCCTCCTCCGAACTTGAATCATCGATCCTCATCAAATGAGCATCCTCCTCATCATCCGTAGTTCGACCATAAGGAGATAGGTCCCCATAGGTCTTTGGGTCAGCAATGAGATGTGAGACATAGCTCTCTCCGTCGGAGTCTTGGGAGGACATATTTTTCAAAACTGCACAGAAAACAACAAGAAAAGAGAACAGAGGATTTCTCCGTGATAAGGTGATCAACAGGTTCGGGAAGTATATATAGATTTTTATCTTGGAGGACAAGCATACTGAAGAAAAACGGAGTCCGGAAGGTGTCTCAGGTGGGCACAACCCACCTGGGCGCGCCAGGCTGCCTGGCGCGCCCTGGTGTCTTGTGCTCACTAGGGTACGCTTCCCAGAAGTTTCTTTATTTCCTAAATTTTTAAATATTCCAAAACTTCTAAAAAATATTTTTGCGGATTTTTCGAAGCCCGTTTACTTACTGTATCACGTACCTCCTTATTTTCACGATTCTGGAGTGTTCTGGAAGGACTCTTGTATGTGTTCTTCCAGTGTCAAAGTTTGGATAATAATACTTTCAATATTAATGGACGTACCTGAGATATAATGTTTTATTCGTTGCCCATTGACAACCTTCGGGTTAGTACCTTCGGAATTATTTATTTTGATGGTCCAGACCGATAAACCTCCTCGATGACATATGGCCCTTCCCATTTTGAGAGGAGTTTTCCTGCAAAGAATATGAAATGAGAGTTGTACAATAAACTCATGCTTTTGGATTCTTTTGTCATGCCATATTTTAACTTTTTCTTTGAATAATTTTGCATTTTCATAAGCTTGGGTTCTCCATTCATCTAGTGAGCTAATATCAAATAACCTCTTTTCACCAGCAAGTTTGAAATCATAGTTGAGCTCTTTAACTACCCAATATGCTTTATGTTCTAACTCGAGAGGCAAATGACAAGCTTTTCCATAAACCATTTTATAAGGAGACATACCCATAGGATTTTTATATGCTGTTCTATAAGCCCAAAGTGCATCATCTAATTTCTTAGACCAATTCTTCCTGGACCTATTGACAGTCTTTTGCAAAATTAATTTTATTTCTCTATTGGTAAGTTCAATTTGACCACTAGACTGAGGATGATAAGGTGATGCAATTCTATGGTTAACATAATACTTGGCAAGCATTTTACGGTAAGCGCCATGAATAAAGTGTGAACCACCATCAGTCATTAAATATCTAGGGACTCCAAACCTTGGGAAAATAACTTCCTTAAGCATTTTAATAGAGGTGTTGTGATCAGCACTACTTGTTGGAATAGCTTCTACCCATTTAGTAACATAATCAACAGCACCCAAAATATGTCTATACCCATTAGAGGAAGGAAAAGGTCCCATGTAACCAAATCCCCAAACATCAAATGGTTCAACAGCAAGTGATTAATTCATAGGCATTTCTTGACGCTTACCGATATTACCTATCTTTTGACATTCATCACAAGATAATATGAACTTACGGGCATCCTTGAAGAGAGTAGGCCAATAAAATCCAGATTGCAATACCTTGTGAGCAGTTCTATCTCTAGCATGATGCCCTCCATAAGCTTCGGAGTGACATTTCCGTAGGATTTGTCCCTGTTCATGCTCAGGTACACAACGTCTTATAATACCATCTACTCCTTCTTTATAAAGATGTGGGTCATCCTAAAAGTAATGTATTAAATCATAGAAGAACTTTTTCTTTTGTTGGTATGTAAAGCTAGGTGGTAAATATTTAGCAACAATGTAATTAGCATAATTAGCATACCAAGGAGTACCGTGAGCAACATTTATTGCAGCTAACTGCTCATCAGGAAAACTATCATCGATAGGTAGTGGGTCATCAAGCACATTTTCAAGCCTAGATGAATTATCTGCTACTGGGTTCTCAGCTCCTTTTTCTATCAATGATATGTAAATCAAATTCTTGTAACAAGAGAACCCATCGAATAAGTCCAGGTTTAGCATCTTTCTTTTCCATAAGATATTTAATAGCAGCATGGTCTGTGTGAACAGTTACTTTGGAATCAACAATATAAGGTCTAAATTTATCACAAGCAAACACCACTGCTAAGAATTCTTTTTCAGTAGTAGCATAATTTCTTTGAGCACTATCTAGAGTATTACTAGCATAATGAATAACATTAAGTTTCTTACCAACTCTTTGTCCTAGAACAGCACCAACAACATAATCACTAGCATCACACATAATTTCAAAAGGCAAGTTCCAGTCAGGTGGTTGAACAATAGGTGCAGAAATTAAGGCTTTCTTGAGTGTTTCAAAGGCTTCTAAACAATCATCATCAAAAACAAAAGGAATATCCTTTTGCAAGAGACTAGTGAGAGTCCTAAAAATTATAGAAAAGTCTTTGATAAATCTCCTATAGAAACCAGCATGACCTAAGAAACTACGAATACCTTTTATATCCTTAGGACATGGCATTTTCTCAATTGCATCAACCTTAGCTTTGTCCACTTCAATACCTCTTTCAGAAATTTTATGACCCAAGACAATGCCTTCATTAACCATAAAGTGGCACTTCTCCCAATTCAAGACAAGATTTGTTTGTTCACATCTCTGCAAAACTCGATCAAGATTGCTTAAACAATCATCAAAAGACTTCCCATAAACAAAAAAAGTCACCCATGAAAACCTCAACAATCTTTTCACAAAAGTCAGAGAATATAGCAGTCATACATCTTTGAAATGTAGCAGGTGCATTACATAAACCAAAAGGCATACGTCTATAAGCATAGGTTCCAGAAGGACAAGTAAAAGTGGTCTTTTCTTGATCGGGTTGAGAAACATGTATTTGCGAAAAGCCAAAATATCCATAAAGGAAGCAAAAGTGTGTGTGCTTAGATAATCTTTCAACCATTATCAATAAAATGCAAAGGGTAATGATCTTTTCTAGTTTCTTTGTTTAATTTTCTAAAATCAATTACCATTCTATAGCTTGTAACAATTCTTTGTGGAATAAGTTCATTCTTATCATTAGGAACAACAGTTATACCTCCTTTCTTAGGAACACAATGAACTGGACTTACCCATCTACTATCAGCTATAGGATAGATTATACTTGCTTCCAGAAGTTTTAATATTTTCGTTCTTACCACTTCTTTCATCTTCGGATTTAACCGACGTTGGTGATCAACAACGGGTTTGGCATCAGGTTCCATATTAATTTTGTGCTGACATAGAGTGGGACTAATGCCCTTTAAATCATCAAGAGTATATCCAATAGCAGCTCGGTGCTTCCTTAGAACTTTCAATAATCTTTCTTCTTCATGTTCTGAAAGGTTAGCACTAATAATAACAGGATATATCTTCTTTTCATCAACAAAAGCATATTTCAAAGTGTCTGGCAATTGTTTTAATTCAAAGACAGGATCACCTTTAGGTGGACGAGGACCTCCTAGAGTTTTAATAGGCAAATTGTGTTTAAGCAGAGGACGTTGTTGGAAGTGCGTTATATCGACTAGAAGGGGGGTGAATAGGTGATTTTTATGAATTCTTCACTGAGGAATTTGCGGGTGAGGAAATTCCTTAGTGAAGAACTACTTGCAGCCGAATAAGTACTCAAGAGTAAGCATAGCAGAACATAGGCATGGTCATCATGATGAAATGAAGACAAACACAGAGTACAGAAAGCATCAACACAGGATGAAGACAAACAGACTGAAGAAATTGAACTGAGGAAATTGAGAAAGTCTTCAGTCAAAGTCTTCAAACACATATATAACAAGCACACAACACAGCAATGAGGAAATGAAAGAGTTGAGGAAATAGAACCAGTAAGCTCGGTGAAGACAATGATTTGGTAGACCAGTTCCAACTGCTGTCTCAGTTGTACATCTGGTTGGAGCGGCTAGGTATTTAAACCTGAGGATACACAGTCCCGGACACCCAGTCCTGAACACACAGTCCAGGGCACCTAGTCCTCACCGTATTCTCCTTGAGCTAAGGTCACACAGACCTCGCCCAATCACTCGTGGTAAGTCTTCAGGTGACTTCCGAACCTTCACAAACTCGGTCACTCGGCGATCCACAATTTCCTCTTGGATGCCCTAGACCATGACGCCTAACTGTCTGGAAGAAGCACAGTCTTCAAAGGTAACAAGCGTTAGATCCACGCAGGATCAATCTCTTCAGTGATGCTCAATCACTTTGGGTTTGTAGGTGTTTGGGTTTGGGTTTTCCTCACTTGATGATTTTCTCTCAAAGTCCTCGGAGGATGGGATGCTCTCAATTGACAAGTGTCACTTTCTCTCGGAGCAGCCAACCAACTAGTGGTTGTAGGGGGCGGCTATTTATAGCCTAGGGAGCAGCCTGTCATGATAAGACATAAATGCCCTTCAATGATATGACCGTTAGGTGGGTAGATATTTTGGGACAGCTGGCGCATAGCACAGCAACGGTCGGAAATTTGAGTATCAAATTCCTCAGGGCTATCATGTTCCTCACTGTGTAGGCAATCCGCACTGGTGAATTCCTAACTCAGTCAGAACAAATTCCTCAGAGACCAGAAGAACTTCGTCTCTGTCACTGAAGAATATGACTGAACTGTATGAGATTTCCAATGGCTTCACTCGAAGGGATTGGTAGGTGTAGGATTTTGAGTTGAGCATCACATGGAAATTTTTCCTTAGTATTTCCTCGACCCCCTTTAACAGTACGGTGTTTCCTATGACTCGAGAAAGAGAAAATGAAACTACAAAAACAAAAGTCTTCACGCTTCATGTTCCTCAAATGAATACCAAGTCTTCAAGGTCACACCAATTTCTTCACTTTTGAAGTCTTCAGAAAGTCTTCAGAAATCCAAAGTCTTCAGTCGAAGAACTTCATTTTTAGGGGTCGGCTTTCTCTGTAAATATAAAACTCCTCATAGACTTATAGACCTGTGTACACTCATAAACACATTAGTCCCTTAACCTATAAGTCTTCAATACACCAAAATCACTAAGGGGCACTAGATGCACTTACAATCTCCCCCTTTTTGGTGATTGATGACAATATAGGTTAAGTTTTCAACGGGGATAAACATATGATGTGTAAATACTGATATTGAGGAATTTGATTGCAAGATATAGAAGAACTCTCCCTGAAGATGTGCATAGTGAGGAATTTGCTTTTGAAGCAATGCACACTTGAAGAGTTGAATCATGGATATCTCCCCCTATATCTTGTAATTCATACACGCATTTGACATAATATATGAAGAGTTTGAAATGCATGATGAAATATGGTGACTGATGTAATATATGAAGAATTTGAAATGCATGATGAAATATGGTGACTGATGTAATTCAGCATGCGTGCAATAACATTAACGAGGAATAAGCATGCAGAAGAAACAGCAAAAGTATTAGGCCACCATAGAGTTTAAGTTTACAACTCAATCCAACAAAGTCATCAGAAGAACGAGAGTTGTAACTTAAAAAAACGCCCATATAAGATAGACCCGCTTGAAGACTAACACAAATTTCTCCCCCTTTGTCATCAAATGACCAAAAGGTTCGAAAATGAGGACTAACGCCCCTGAAGAATATCAAGGTGATGAAGGAGCGTCAGCGTTGTTGGGGTCGTTTGTTGTAGTAGGGCCTGCCGCAGTGTCGTCCAAGTCTTCATGTTCATCAGTGTCACGTGATGAAGAATAGGAGCTGGCCACCAAGGAAGGAACCTTGACCTTCTTGTACTTCTTCGGAGGAGGTGCAGCCCAGTCAAGATCTTCCTTGAGACCCATTTTCTTCAGATCTTCTTCACCATATATGTGCGACAAAACACCCCAGGTGCGGTTGAGGGTTTCATGAAGGTAGTAATGGTTTTTCTTCACTCCATTGTGGGTAGCAGTCATGTTGTGAAGAATTGAACCAAACTGACGCTTGACCCATTTATGATTGCCATCAACCTTCTGGTGAAGACTGAGGAGAAGCTCACGGTCAGTCATCACCCTGGGAGCTGTGCCTTGAGAATTTGGCTCGGTTGCGTTGGCGGCAGAGTCATGGGTGGCAGAGTCATCATTGGTGGAGTGGGATGCAGCCTTGCGAAATTGACCATCCAATGGACGAATGCCTTCATCAATTACAGCCGTAGCCTTGCCCTTTTCATCAGTTGAGGAAAATGTCTGTTTGAGGACTTCAATCGGGGGCAAGTAGCTGCAATGGTTCAGTGTATCAGCTTTGTAGTTGAGTGAAGACCTTGTTCTGATGAATCTCATAATCCATGGTGCATAAGGCTTCAACTCAAATGGTGACATTGCGACGTTGGCCAGAGTCCTCATGAAGAAATCATGGAAGTTGACGGGAACGCCATGAATGATATTGAAAAGCAGATTCTTCATGATGCCAATGACTTCTTCTTCATTCGAGTCGTGGCCCTTGATAGGACTTAATGTCTTCGTCAGAATGCGATTGACAGTCCGAGGCACATACAGCAATTCCTTCACAAGGAATTTTGTTCTTGGGGCCTGACCTGGCTTCAAAGGCTTCATCAGCACTTGCATATAGTGATCGGTAAGCTCAGGTTCATTGTAGACGCAACAAGCACCTTCAAGGGGCGGACTGAGAGGCAAAGCACGAAGCAATTCAGTAGTTGGTGCTTTGTAGTGAGTGTTTTCAGACATCCAGTCCAGCACCCATGAATTCACGTCTTCAGAGTTGCCGGTGATGTGCAGAGTTGCATAAAATTGAAGAATTAGCTCTTCATTCCAATCACATATGTCAGTGCAGAAATTTAACAGTCCAGTGTCGTAGAGAACACTGAGGACTGGCCCGAAGCATGGCAGAGATTCCATATCCACGTGAGGAATGTGCTCATGATCGAAGACTTTGTCTTTGTTGAACAGCACTGAGGAATAGAAATTTGCCTGGCTGGCAGTCCAGAAACGCCTTTTCTTTATGCGAGCAGAGTCATAAGGGTTGTAATCAGTGAAGAATACGTGCTCGCCAAAGAAATCATCAGCCTTGATTTTTTGCTTCCTTGAGAATGGATCCTTTGGCTTGGGTAGAGGGGTGTCAGTCAGTTGCATGATGACCTCAGGAATCGCAATCTCAGGTTCTTCAGGCTGAGGAATTTCTGGTTCCTCTTCAGTGGCAGCCTGGTTCTTCAAATCTTCATTTTCATTTTCTTCAGCACTAGCGGCTGGAATGTCTTCATGAGCTTCATCAGATCCCATTTGAACTGTAGTGGCTGGGGACTGAGGAATTTGCTATAGTGGAGTGAAGAGTGGAGAATTGGGGTGCCGACTTTCCCAAAAGTCATCATTCATCACTGGTGTGGTACAGCCAATGTCCACATCTTCATCTTCAATTTCTTCAACGCCAGCCTCTTCAGCAGTAAACTGAGGCATAGGCGAGGAAACTGTGGGGGTTGAAGGGATTTTATCCACTTCAATTTCTTCATCCATCTGCTCTGACGAAGCAGCAGAAGGATTTTCTTCATCAGATCCGCTAGGGATCACATATTCTTCATCAAAAGGGATGATTTCCTTTGATGGCATGGAGGAAACTGGAACAGCATCAATTGGATGAGCAAATGAGCTTGTCAATTTCTTCATCTTCTTCGGTGCTGAAGAATCTGAAGGAGCTGATGCTTTCCTTTTCTTCACTGATGCATGCTCTGTAGCCTTGGTCTTCTTCACATCTGATGCAGATGGAAGGATTGGAGTTGGAGTAGGCGTAGGAGGAGCAGAGGAATGTGGTTGATTTTCTTCAGGCACAACTGATGCAGTTGCCCTGACCTCTTCATTTTCTTCAGGCGCACCACAAGTGGGTGCCCTCCCTGGCAATTTCATCAGCGGCTGGAATGCAGTCATCAGCCCTGGAACTTACATTTTCTTCAGCAGCCTGATTTTCATCAGCGGTGCTGGCATGTTCTTCAGTTGGCTGAGCAGAGGCTTCAGCATAAGGAATTTCTTGTTGCGATGGGGCTGCAACATTTGTGGTGAACATCTTAGTCAGTTTGACAAACCTGACCTTGGCTCCTTTCCACTCAGCATAGTAAGCATTGAAATCATCATTGAGGACTTTGATTTCAGATTGGATCTTCACAAGTTCATCAGTTGTCGTAGAAACAACGTTGTTCTTCAGGAATTTCTCCTTCCTGTACTGTGCTTTCTTGAGCTGTCTGGCCTTCTCAAATTTCCATTTTTCTTCTTGGATGAAGACAGTCAGCATATGACTTTGACCAGGAGTCAGCTTGAAGTCAGGCATAGGAGTGTTTGGGTCCTTGTGCCAGAGGTCAATGTAGTCAAGGATCAACTTTGGATCCAAAAGCAGTGGCACATTTGTGCGCTTGGCTCTAGCGGCCCTGACTTTCCTATCTTTGATGATTTTAGCAAGTTCTTCATCATCAGCTTCGTCTTCTTCAGATGGTACTTGAAAGGCGACTTGCCTCTTGTCAGGACTTGGGTGAGAGCCTCATCCAGCAGTGGTCTTTGTCTTCAGCAGAGATGGTCCTATTGAAGAATTTGGTGCAGCTGAGGAACTAGCTGAAGCTCCTGAGGTAATGGAGATGCCTGTAGTCCTTTGGCACGTGGCAAGATGCACAGGTGCTGAGGATTTGGGCGGAGCAACCGAGGACTTTGGAGGAGCAGGAGCGGCATGAGGAATTGGCCGTGAGGGCTTAGCTAAGGAAATTGGTCGTGAGGGCATTGAAGAAGAGGCACTTGGCTTGTGCGCAGGCTTCTTTGCCATGGATTTCTTCGGCCTTACAGAGGCCTCAGCAGCAGCAGCAGCAGTAGAGTCTTCGTTGAATTTCTTCACTACTTCCTTAGCCTGTTTGGCCAACTTGGCCTGGCGCTTGGCCCATTCTTCAGGAAAATCCTCACCGCGCTTGATGCTAGTGGGATCTGCTTCTTGGCCAGGTGCCAATGGTGGTCTTGAGCATGGAGGAGTAACAGCGAATTTCTTCATGTATTTTGGAGTCACATACCTGTACTCCCTCCTCTTTTTTGCCCATCTCCTTTCTATCCTCTGAATGCGCACCTTGCGCTGATTCTTATCTTCCTCAGAGGGTGTGCAGTACCCAGCATAAATGTCCTCAGGGATTTCAAAGGCAGTATTGATTTCAGGCCTCTTTCCTCCTTTCTGTGGCTTCTTTCCATCAGCCATTTTCTTCAGTTGAGGAATTTGAACAATTGAACTTTCTGAAGAAGTATGCAACTTTTCTTCGAGGAACGCTGCAAATGAGTTAAGTTGATGAGAACCTAGTGATTCAGCAGCGGACATGAGTACCTGTGAACAAAGTATAGTTGCGAGGAATTTGGAGAGGTCATATGCGTTCTCAGAAGGTTTTTCAAAAAGAACAAGTTTGAGGAATTTGACCTGTTGTGTCTTGAAGAATTTCACTAAGCGTTCTTTGTCTTAGGTTCCAGAGTTGTATAGATCGAAGATCCACACAATTGAGGAATCTTGAAGAAAAATGATGCTTAGGGAAACAAATCAAGAACATATGAGATGTGAGGTGTTTAGAGTGTGAAAAATTTGAAGAATAAACACCTTTGAAGATTTTGTAGGAATCATTTGAATCAAAAGGGTCAGTAAAAGTAACTTTTAATTACCCTGAACGAAGAACATGACGAACTGTGAGGTGGAGAAGTGAAGTTCGTTTGTGCAGATCTTCCACGCCCTAACTTGGCGGAGGAAGACGGCTACGGCGGCGGCGGAGTGAAGATTTCCGCGGCCGGCGCGAGTACGGCGGCGACGAGGTCGAGGCAGTGAAGCTCTTCCTCACCGGCGACGATGAAGTAGCAGCGGCGCTAGGGTTTGAGAAGCTTGAGCTGGAGAGAGGTCGAGCGGAGTAAAAGAAGTGAGGAAGGGGAGAAAGGGTATTTATAGCCACGGTGAAAAACTGTTCGTCCGAAGAAATTGGACGAACGTGCCCCTGACCCTTCTCATTCGCTTGACATGTGTCACCCACGTACTGAGAAGTGGAGATCGTGTTAGATCGTGGGCGAATAGATAAGTATATCGTGGGATGCGAAACGGTTTGAGCGGCAAAGCCGAAAATTTTGGATAAGATAAGTTAAAAGTTCCGTTCGCAAATTCTTCAGCTGACAAGGACACAGTGAAGATTTTGAACGAGTTTCAAATAGAACGCATATGAAGAATTTGTGAATAGATTGGGTTGAGTATAGCATAGAGGGGGAAGGGTCCGATCACATTCACTTAGCAGAAAAAACCAACTTGAAGAAATTAGCCATAAGTGAATGCTGTAAAGGACATAAACTCATATATATATATATATATATATATATATGTATATATATATATATGTATATATATATATATATATATATATAGCCAATGAAGAAAAACAACGGAAACAGTGAAGACAATGCAAAGTTGAAGAAAATGAACAACTGAGGAATTTCAAAAACTAAGGAAAAACTCAAATTGAAGATTTTCAACTTTTGTGGTGGCTTGATCCACCGTATAAGAATGATGATTTCAGACACCGCGTACAATTGTCGTAGGGTTCTGAGAATCAAATTCTTAATTAATTTCTTCACACTTAGAGTGTTATTCTTCATTGATTGAAGAAAAACGTTTCTTCATGTGTTGCACATCTAAGTCATCAATTTTGCATAAGTGTTAGGATGAGTGTCCTTTTCAAAGAACATTCAAAGATTCTAAGATATTTAGCTCACACCGCAACTTGCTAAATCTCTTCTCATCCAAGGGCTTTGTGAAGATATCGGATAGCTATTCTTCAGTCTTCACATGCTCAATAGAAATGTCGCCCTTCAACACATGATCGCGTAGAAAATGATGACGAATCTGAATGTCCTTTGTCTTCGAGTGCTGAACTGGGTTGTGAGCAATCTTGATGGCACTCTCACTGTCACAGAAGAGAGCCACATTCTTCACGTTGACGCCATAGTCCTTGAGAGTTTGCTTCATCCACAGCAATTGAGCACAGCAAGAACCAGCAGCAATGTACTCAGCTTCAGCAGTAGATAGTGATACGCAGTTCTGTTTCTTCGAGGACCAACAGACCAAAGATCGTCCGAGGAAATGACATGTACCAGATGTTGACTTGCGGTCCACACGATCACCAGCATAGTCAGAGTCAGAATATCCAATGAGATCAAAAGCCGAGCCCTTGGGGTACCATAATCCTAGTGTTGGTGTGTGAGCTAGATATCAAAGAATATGTTTCACAGCCTTATGGTGTGATTCCTTCGGTGTAGCTTGAAATCGGGCACACATGCAAACACTAAGCATAATATCTGGCCTAGATGCACATAAATACAATAAAGAACCAATCATGGAGCGGTATACCTTTTGATTGAAGTCAATACCATTTTCATCAGTGCACAGATGGCCATTTGTGGGCATAGGAATTTTGACGCCTTTGCAATCTTGCATGCCGAATTTCCTCGGTACATCCTTGAGGTATTTCTCCTGAGATATGAATATGCCATTGCGCTGTTGACGAATTTGAAGACCTAAGATGAATTTCAACTCTCCCATCATAGACATTTGATATTCTTCACTCATCATATAGGCAAATTCATCACTATAACGTTGGTCAGTACAGCCAAAGATGATATCATCAACATATATTTGGCACACAAACAATTCATCATCAGAAGATTTAGTGAAAAGATTAGGGTCGAGTGAACCGGGTTTGAAGCCTTTCTTCATGAGGAATTCCTTCAAAGTATCATACCACGCCCGAGGGGCCTGCTTGAGGCCATAGAGGGCCTTATTTAGTCTGAAGACTTTGTCAGGATGCTTAGGATCTTCAAAACCTGGGGGTTGAGCAACATATACTTCTTCCTCAAGCTTACCATTGAGGAATGCACTTTTCACATCCATTTGATATAAAGTGATATCATGATGGTTAGCATAAGCAAGTAATATGCGAATATCTTCAAGTCTAGCAACAGGTGCAAAAGTTTCATCAAAATCAATTCCTTCAACCTGTGTGTAGCCTTGAGCTACTAGTCGTGCCTTATTCCTCACCACAAGGACATTTTCATCTTGCTTGTTGCGGTAGATCCACTTTATGCCAATGATATTGTGTTTGCGAGGATCTGGACGATTGACCAGTTCCCAAACGTTGTTGAGCTCAAACTAATGTAATTCTTCTTGCATGGCCTGAATCCACTCAGGCTCCAGAAATGCTCCATCTACCTTAGTGGGCTCTGTGATAGAGACAAAAGCATAGTGCCCACAAAAGTTAGATAAATGTGAAGCTTTTAAGCGTGTGAGAGGACCTAGTGCTTCAATGTCATCGATGATCTTTTCAACTTGCACTTCTTTTGCAACGCGAGGATGAGTTGGTTGTCGTCGAGGAATTTGATCAGTATTTTCTTCAGCACCATTTTCTTCAGGTGCATTAGCTCGACGTTCTTCACGTTCTGGAATGAATTCCTCAGCAGATTCTTTAGTAGGAATGACATCCTCAGTAGCCTTGAACTTGATAGTTTCCTCAGGTGCTGGTTCATCTATCACAGAGGGTAGGTGCTCTCTTTGCGAGCCATTAGTTTCATCGAACCGCACATCTACAGTTTCAACAACCTTGTGAAGAACGTTGTTGAAGACTCTATAGGTGTGCGAGTCCTTTCTGTAACCAAGCATAAAACCTTCATGTGCTTTCGGTGCAAATTTAGCATTGTGATGAGGATCTCTAATCCAACATTTTCTTCAGCACCATTTTCTTCAGCATTTTCTTCAGGTGCATTAGCTCAACATTCTTCATGTTCTGGAATGAATTCTTCAGCAGATTCTTCGGTCGAAATGACATCCTCAGTAGCCTTGAACTTGATAGTTTCTTTAGGTGCTGGTTCATCTATCACAGAAGGTAGGTGCTCTCTTTGTGAGCCATTAGTTTCATCGGACCGCACATCTACAGTTTCAACAACCTTGTGAAGAACGTTGTTGAAGACTCTGTAGGTGTGCGAGTCCTTTCCGTAACCAAGCATAAAACTTTCATGTGCTTTCGATGCAAATTTTGAGTTGTGATGAGGATCTCTAATCCAACATTTAGCACTGAAGACTTTGAAATAACTCACATTGGGTTTCTTGTTAGTGAGGAGTTCATAGGCAGTCTTCTTGAAGAATTTGTGAAGATATACCCTGTTGATGATGTGGCACGCAGTATAGATTGCCTCAATCCAGAAGTGATGAGGCGTCTTGTACTCATCAAGCATAGTGCGAGCCATCTCAGCAAGAGTTCTGTTCTTGCGCTCCACGACGCCATTCTGCTGAGGTGTATAAGGAGCGGATAACTCATGAGTAATACCAAGTTCATCAAGATAGTCATCAAGACCAGAATTCTTGAACTCAGTTCCATTGTCACTTCTGATGTGCTTGATCTTCACACCAAAGTTGGTTGAAGCCCTCGAGGAAAATCGTTTGAAGACTTCCTGCACTTCATGTTTGTAAGTAATAATGTGTACCCATGTGTAACGAGAGTAATCATCAACAATAACAAGGCCATAGAGAGATGCGTCATTTGTGACAGCTGAGTAATGGTTAGGACCAAAGAGGTCCATGTGAAGCAATTCAAATGGTCGAGTAGTGGTCATGATAGTCTTCGCTGGATGCTTAGCCTTGGTCATCTTTCCAGCTTCACAAGCTCCACACAGGTAATCCTTGAGGAATTTGACATTCTCAATGCCAATGACATGCTTCTTCTTCGCAAGAGTGTGCAAATTCCTCATGCCTGCATGACCAAGTCATCGATGCCATACCCACCCTTCTGAAGCTTTTGCAAGTAGGCACACGGCTGGTTGCGGTCCTGTAGAGAAATCAACAATATACAAATCTCCTCTCCTAAAGCCTTCGAAGACTTTGGAATTGTCAGCTTCCATAACCACAACACAGCGATACTTGCCAAAGACAACAACCATATCAAGATCACAAAGCATTGAGACAGACATAATTGTATCCTAAGGACTCGACAAGCATGACTCTGTCCATGTGTCGATCCTTTGTGATCGCAACCTTACCTATACCCAATACCTGACTTTTGCCTTTGTCAGCGAAGATGATATGCTTCAGATGCGATGGTGATAAGGGAGCATCCATCAATAGATTCTTGTCACCAGTCATGTGATTTGTACATCCACTATCGAGGACCCACTCGGTGGCTTTGGGTTGATCATCCTGCAGATGAATTAGTGTAGCTTACGAACTTCATATACTTCATCAGTGAAGAATATGACATCACAATTCATCAGACGAATTTCATCAAGCAATGCAACAGTTAAAACAGTATGAGGACGTGAGAAATGAAAGTTCATTTCTTCATGATTAGCCTGCGTCCTTTCAGGCACTCTTCAGGTCTCCAGCAAATTCTTCAGACGTTTAAGTACATCTGGAGACCTGACCCTGCATAAAAGATTAGTTCTTTTTCTTCACCACCCACATCTGAAGGGGTGGCAAGGAGTTCATCACTCTGCGAGCTCCATACGAGAAAGGTGGCATAGAAGTCAATCCATTTCGCTTCACATAAGAGAAGTTAGGGTAAGCATATGAATAAGCAGAGAAATTCTTCGAGGACTTATGAACATAATGATTAGAAGAATAATGCTCATATTCATAGCCCTTGGCTCTTCCCTGCGAAACAGAGTTGTTAGCACGATGATGTTCATATGAGGACTTTGATCCTTTTGAGGAATTTGATCCATGTGAGGAATTTGGTCCGTAGGAGGACTTGGATCCATATGAAGAATTTGGTCCATATGAAGAATTTGATCTGGGGTTCATATTCTTCACAGGTGGTGTCATGAGGACATTCACCTGAAGACTTTCAAGGCACTTTTGGGAACCCAGATTTTCTTCATAGGAGAACCGTTCCTGCAGTTAGTGCCAACATATCTAGCAAATACTTCACCATTCTGATTTTTGAACAGTTTATAGTTGGAGTCAAATAACTCATCAGAAGAATGAGAAGATTCAGATGTAAAGCCAGATAAATTAGATGGATCAACTGGAGGTCCCTTTGCAGCAACCCATGAGGTTTTGGGGTACTGCTCAGGCTTCCAATATGTACCATCAGCATTGAGTTTCCTCTCAAAGGCAATACCCTCTTTCCTAGGGTTCCTGTTGAGGATCTGCTTTTTAAGCACATCACAAAGAGTCTGATGCCCTTTGAGGCTTTTGTACATGCCTGTCATGTACAATTCCTTCAGCCCTGCATCGTCAGTGATACTAGCAATGTCCTCAGATGAGGAATTAGTGATAGCAGAGACAACTGAAGAATTTGTAGCATTAGAAGCATTTGAACATTCAGGTGAAGAATTAGCAGATTCACGTTCAATGCATTTCAAACATGGAGGAACAAATTCTTCCTGAGCAGCGCTGATTTGTTGAGCAAGTAATGAATCGCGCTCCTTCTGAAGATCTTCATAACTCACTCTTAGCTTCTCAAGATCTTGCTTTCTTTGAAGAAATTCATAAGAAAGCTTCTCATGATCAGATAAGAGAGTGTTATGATGACTTTGAAAGTTGTCAAACTTAGACTGAAGTCTCTGAAGATTTTCAGTCAAGGTTTTAGTGCGATCCATTTCTTCACCCAACATATCATCACTCTTGTCTAGAATGTTTTGAACCTTTTCCAAGGCCTTTTGTTGTTTAGTGGCAATACAAACAAGCTTGGTATAGCTAGGTCCAAAATCATCATCACTAGACTCGGATGAGGAACATTCGGTTACCTTGGCACCTTTTGCCATGAGGCATGGTGCGGAAGATGATGGTTCATGTTTGAAAGTCATCATTTTGAGTGATTCCTTGAAATCCTCAAACCAGGGATCATGACAAGTTCGATGACCTTCATAGACGTCAGAGATTCGGTCCCAGATAAGCCTCGCATTGCAAAGATGCATAATGCGCCTGAATTCATCTCTGGATAGGCAGGAACAGATGATATCCTTCGCCATGATGTCAAGTCGAGTGTACTTGCGAATATCATCAGTGTCTGCCATCTTGCATAGATCGGTAAGACCAATCTCAGTGACGGTCCACAGCTCGCTGCTCATTGCCATGAGGCGTTTCCTCATCATGGCCTTCCACTTGGGATAATCATGACCGTCAAAGATGGGGCATGTCACTTTCTTCATACCTGTGGTCGACATAACAGTAACTCCAGGCGGTTAAGCCAAAATCACATAGAACAAGGGAGTACCTGGCTCTGTTACCAATTGAAAGTGCGTTATATCGACTAGAGGGGGGTGAATAGGCGATTTTTATGAATTCTTCACTGAGGAATTTGCGGGTGAGGAAATTCCTTAGCGAAGAACTACTTGCAGCGGAATAAGTACTCAAGAGTAAGCATAGCAGAACATAGGCATGGTCATCATGATGAAATGAAGACAAACACAGAGTACAGAAAGCGTAAACACAGGATAACACGGGATGAAGACAAATAGACTGAAGAAATTGAACTAAGGAAATTGAGAAAGTCTTCAGTCAAAGTCTTCAAATACAGATATGACAAGCACACAACACAGCAATGAGGAAATGAAAGAGTTGAGGAAATAGAACCAGTAAGCTCGGTGAAGACAATGATTTGGTAGACCAGTTCCAACTGCTGTCTCAGTTGTACATTTGGTTGGAGCGGCTAGGTATTTAAACCTGAGGACACACAGTCCCGGACACCCAGTCCTGAACACACAGTCCAGGACACCTAGTCCTCACCGTATTCTCCTTGAGCTAAGGTCAAACAGACCTCACCCAATCACTCGTGGTAAGTCTTCAGGTGACTTCCGAACCTTCACAAACTCGGTCACTCGGCAATCCACAAATTCCTCTTGGATGCCCTAGACCATGACGCCTAACCGTCTGGAAGAAGCACAGTCTTCAAAGGTAACAAGCATCGGATCCACGCAGGATCAATCTCTTCGGTGATGCTCAATCACTTTGGGTTTGGGTTTTCCTCACTTGATGATTTTCGCTCAAAGTCCTCGGAGGATGGGATGCTCTCAATTGACAAGTGTCACTTTCTCTCGGAGCATCCAACCAGCTAGTGGTTGTAGGGGGCGGCTATTTATAGCCAAGGGAGCAGCCCGTCATGATAAGACATAAATGCCCTTCAATGATATGACTGTTAGGTGGGTAGATATTTTGGGACAGCTGGCGCATAGCACAGCAACGGTCGGAAATTTGAGTATCAAATTCCTCAGGGCTATCATGTTCCTCACTGTGTAGGCAAACCGCACTGGCGAATTCCTAACTCCTCAGTTAGAACAAATTCCTCAGAGACCAGAAGAACTTCGTCTCTATCACTGAAGAATATGACTGAACTGTATGAGATTTCCAATGGCTTCACTCGAAGGGATTGGTAGGTGTAGGATTTTGAGTTGAGCATCACATGGAAATTTTTCCTTAGTATTTCCTCGACCCCCTTTAACAGTACGGTGTTTCCTATGACTCAAGAAAGATAAAATGAAACTACCAAAACAAAAGTCTTCACGCTTCATGTTCCTCAAATGAATACCAAGTCTTCAAGGTCACACCAATTTCTTCACTTTCAAAGTCTTCAGAAATCCAAAGTCTTCAGTCGAAGAACTTCATTTTTAGGGGTCGACTTTCTCTGTAAATATCAAACTCCTCATAGACTTATAGACCTGTGTACACTCATAAACACATTAGTCCCTTAACCTATAAGTCTTCAATACACCAAAATCACTAAGGGGCACTAGATGCACTTACAGTTGTTCAAAGAAAATTTTATCTATTTCATTTCTTTCATGCATATGTAACTCATTTCATGGTCTAACAAATATTGTTCTAAAGGATCAGTAGGTGGTACAGCAATAGAAGCCAGACCAATTTCTATTAGCAAGTTTAATAGTAACATTTATGTCTTCTATTTCTGCGGGTGCTATGTCATTCATAATTTCTTGATATAAGGTGTAAGGAATAGCACTCACACTAGCACCTATGTCACATAAACCATGATAACAGTGATCTCCTATTTTAACTGAGATGACAGGCATGCCAACAACAGGTCTATGTTTATCTTTTTTATGTGGTTTGGCAATTCTAGCAGCTTCTTCACAAAAGTAAATAACATGCCCATTCATATCTTCTTCCAAGAGATCTTTAACCATAGCAATACTAGGTTCTAGTTTAATTTGTTCATCAGGTTTAGGTGTTGTAACATAGCTTTTGTTAACCACAGTTGAAACTTTAGCATGTTCCTTTCTCCTAACAGAGAAAGGTGGTTTCTCTATATAAGCAGAAGGAACGACTGGATCAACATTATAAACTATAGTTTCTTCTTTAACCGGTACTAGTTCTTTAGTTTCTTCTTTAATAGGTGGGTGATATTTAAATCACTTATCTTTAGGGAGTTCAACATGAGTAGCAAATGATTCACAAAAGGAGGCTACTATCTCAGAGTCAAGTCCATATTTAGTGCTAAACTTTTGAAAAGCATCGGTATCCATAAAAGATTTAACACAATCATAATTAAGTTTAATACCTGACTCCTTACCTTCGTCGACTTCCCAATCTTCAGAGTTGCGTTTAATTCTTTCCAAAAGATCCCACCGGAATTCAATAGTCCTCTTCATAAAAGAACCAGCACAAGAAGTATCAAGCATGGTTTGATCATTATGAGAAAGCCGAGCATAAAAAATCTGGATAATAATTTCTCTTGAGAGCTCCTGCTTGGGGCATGAATATAACATTGACTTAAGCCTCCCCCAAGCTAGAGCGATACTTTCTCCCTCACGAGGCCAAAAATTATATATATAATTCCGATCACGATGAACTAGATGCATAAGATAAATTTTTTTGATGGAACTCCAATTTCAAACGATTCCAATTCCATGATACAATATCATCGCATAGCCTATATGTCGGTGTACAAAAGTAGGGGCTCTCCTTTTTTACCCCTTTACTTGTGCACGGGCAGTTAGAGCCGCACCTGCGGCCACACTAAGTAGGGCAGAGGAGGGAAGCAAAACCGCAAGACAACTAGAGCAACGCCAAGACCAGAGACATAAAGAGCAAGAGGGCGAGGTGGAATCCCCCGGCAAGATCCTTGCCGGGGCGGCCTCCGCAGCCCCGGCAAGAGCCTTGCCGGGGCAACTTGCCCAACGCCATCAGAGTGCGCCACCCTTGAGCCCAAGGGTTCCAACACCATCAACCACATTGGAACCAAGGCTCGGGAGGCACCTCCATAGTGGCATGCAGATCTTTGTGAAGATCATAAGCACACAAGATCAGATGAGGACCAGAAGACGACGATCCTCGGCAAGATCCTTGCCGAGGAAATCCACGAGACCCCCGGCAAGATCCTTGCCAGGGACGACCGCGATGCCACGGCAAGACCCTTGCCACGGACACCTGCAGGACCACTACCAGGCCCACGTCTGCCAAGACTCCACCGCCGTTCCCATACAGCTGCCAGCTCAACCAGCTGGGCAGACACCTGTGTGGCGACGCGCGGCCTCCAAGCCAACTCAGCAAGCACCTGCGTGGTGGCATGCAGAACTTTGTGAAGACTCTGCCACCGCGCCAGCCCAGCAGCCAGCCAACGTGGCACTACAACGCCTCATTAGCTCGGGCGCGCGTCGGATCCAGGCGAGGCGGCGAAAGCTGGGATGAGCTTCCTTGCCATCCCCGATAAAGCAAGAAGGGCACGTCGGTAGCGCATTAAATGCGTTTGTTCGACGGTGCCAGAGGATAGACCTAACCACCGTATGCCTTTCCACCTCCTGTGTGCCACTGTGGCGACCCTTTTTGACTATAAAAGGAGGCCCGAGGCGTACTGGGAAAGGATTCGGATCTTTTGAACTACGCACGCACCACAGCTAGTTCGAGAGCTCAAGAACACTCAAATATACTCCAAAGCAGGACTAGGGTATATGCATCCTTGCGGCCCGAACCTGGGTAGACGATCTTTGTGCTGACTACCAGACCCACTCTTTGCACAACTCCGCACCCGCCAACCGTAGAAGGGATCCCAGTGATTCCATAGGTGTCGTTTCCACCAACATCTTTGGCGCCCCAGGTAGGGGATGGCGCAGTTGTGGAAATCTGGTCTAGTTGGAGCAGCGGCCTCATCGTGGTCGCCGCTCCAAGGAAGAAGACGACCAAACGAGCGGCATCATCGGCGGATGCAGTGAACGCTCACGCAGCGGCAGAAAAGCTAAGTCATGCGAAACTTTGAGAAATTCCTTTATATATATATGGTTATCGTCCTTGAAGATCTTACCCTGTGTATGGAAAGCCTGCACGTAATGGGGCCCTTCCACTATTGGCAACGCCCTTGCTCTGTTTTGAGTCCGCTCAACAGTTCGAGCGGCTGCGTCAAGAGCGGCAGGGTGGCCTTCTGCAATTGGCAACACTCTCGTTCTGTCTCGAGTCCGCTCGACAGTTCGAGCGGCCGTGTTAAAAGTAGTAAGGTGGTTTGCCTGGCAACAAGAGCACCCGGCAGGCTATTGGGGATCCGTCCTCAAGGCGTCGTGGCCTGGGTTTACACGCCAGCAAGCCTACCCGATTAATGTAGGGTGGACATACAAAGGGAGATCAAACGTGAAAATAACATGCATCATTTCAAGGTACTGCAGAGTTATATTACATCAAATAATCGTTGCGGTTCAAACTTAAGATAAAATCGTCTTGGTCTTGAACTCGCAGCGGCGATAAGAAACGGGGTGCCTAGTCCCGGCGCTGGCCCTCTATCCTCCGAACTCCGTCGACGCGGCTGATGACGGGCTCGATACGCTCCTCGAGCGCCGCAAGGTCCACACCCTCCGGCAAGCTCTCCAGCGCGGCGTCGAAGTCGAGGTTGGGGTTCCAGTACGCCACCTTGGTGAGGACCTTGGTCATGGCACTCCGGCAAAGCCTCCAGGCCTCATTGGCCAGAGAGGTCGTGCTGTTAGAGCAGAACTGCTCTAGGGCTCCAAGAACACCCTCGAAGAACAGGGTCAGCTTGGCATTGGGACTCATGTTCGGCTCCGAGGTGTACCTCACGTTTGGCATCCCCATGGCAGCCAGCTTCGTGGTGATCCTGCCGGCGATGTCCTCGAGGCAGCTGATCCAGAGGTTTTCGCCCTTCACGTAATCCTCGAGGTTGGCGGCGACGTTCCACCGCAACTGCCTCTCCTCCTCCAGGCCCTTGGTCAGGGTCTCCTCCCGGGCCCTGACCTCCAAAAGCGTCCCCTCAAGACCCTCTAGCTTCAGTTTCAGGTCTTTGATGGAGTCGTTGGCCTTGGAGAGCTGCTCAGCCTTGCCGAAGACTGCGGCCTGCGCCTCCAAGTCCTTCACCTTGCCGGCATGGACCTGAGCCTGAGCATTGAGTGCCTCCTTGTGCCACTGCTCCAGCTCCTGAGTCCGCTGCGCGACAAGCTTCCCGATCTCCTCATCCTTGCCGCGGAGTATGGCCGCGAGCTTCTCCTCACGAGCGGCAAGTGAAGGAAATATGCCCTAGAGGGAGTTATCGGCAACTGGCAGGAGCCATATGGTTGTCGCTTTATTGTATGCAATGCAATCGCCCTGTAATTGCTTTACTTTATCACTAAGCGGTAGCGATAGTCGTAGAAGCAATAGTTGGCGAGACGACAATGATGCTACGATGGAGATCAAGGTGTCGCGCACGTGACGATGGTGATCATGACGGTGATTTGGAGATGGAGATCAAAGGCACAAGATGATGATGGCCATATCATATCACTTATATTGATTGCATGTGATGTTTATCCTTTATGCATCTTATTCTGCTTCGATTGACGGTAGCATTATAAGATGATCTCTCACTAAATTTCAAGGTATAAGTGTTCTCCCTGAGTATGCACCGTTGCGAAAGTTCTTCGTGCCGAGACACCGCGTGATGATCGGGTGTGATAAGCTCTACGTTCAAATACAACGGGTGTAAGCCAGTTTTGCACACGCAGAATACTCGGGTTAAACTTGACGAGCCTAGTATATGCAGATATGGCCTCGGAACATTGAGACCAAAAGGTCGAGCGTGAATCATACAGTAGATATGATCAACATAGTGATGTTCACCATTGAAAACTACTCCATCTCACGTGATGATCGAACATGGTTTAGTTGATTTGGACCACGTGATCACTTAGATGATTAGAGGGATGTCTATCTAAGTGGGAGTTCTTAAGTAATATGATTAATTGAACTTTAATTTATCATGAACTTAGTACCTGATAGTATTTTGCTTGTCTATGTTGTTGTACATAGATGGCCCGTGCTGTTGTTCCGTTGAATTTTAATGCGTTCCTTGAGAAAGCAAAGTTGAAAGATGATGGTAGCAATTACACGGACTGGGTCCGTAACTTGAGGATTATCCTCATTGCTGCACAGAAGAATTATGTCCTGGAAGCACCGCTGGGTGCCAGGCCTGCTGCAGATGCAACTGACGATGTTAAGAACGTCTGGCAGAGCAAAGCTGATGACTACTCGATAGTTCAGTGTGCCATGCTTTACAGCTTAGAATCGGGACTTCAACAACGTTTTGAACATCATGGAGCATATGAGTTGTTCTAGGAGTTGAAGTTAATATTTCAAGCAAATGCCCGGATTGAGAGATATGAAGTCTCCAATAAGTTCTACAGCTGCAAGATGGAGGAGAATAGTTCTGTCAGTGAACATATACTCAAAATGTCTGGGTATAATAATCACTTGATTCAACTGGGAGTTAATCTTCCGGATGATAGTGTCCTTGACAGAATTCTTCAATCACTGCCACCAAGCTACAAGACCTTTGTGATGAACTATAATATGCAAGGGATGGATAAGACAATTCCCGAGTTCTTCGCAATGCTAAAGACTGCGGAGGTAGAAATCAAGAAGGAGCATCAAGTGTTGATGGTCAACAAGACCACCAGTTTCAAGAAAAAGGGTAAAGGGAGGAAGAAGGGGAACTTCAAGAAGAACAGCAAACAAGTTGCTACTCAAGAGAAGAAACCCAATGTTGGAAATATGCCCTAGAGGCAATAATAAATTGGTTATTATTATATTTCCTTGTTCACGATAATCGTTTATTATCCATGCTAGAATTGTATTGATAGGAAACTCAAATACATGTGTGGATACATAGACAACACCATGTCCCTAGTAATCCTCTAGTTGACTAGCTCGTTGATCAATGGATGGTTACGGTTTCCTGACCATGGACATTGGATGTCGTTCATAACGGGATCACATCATTAGGAGAATGATGTGATGGACGAGACCCAATCCTAAGCCTAGCACAAGATCGTGTAGTTCGTTTGCTCAGAGCTTTTCTAATGTCAAGTATCAGTTCCTTAGACCATGAGATTGTGCAACTCCCGGATACCGTAGGAATGCTTTGGGTGTACCAAACGTCACAACGTAACTGGGTGGCTATAAAGGTGCACTACAGGTATCTCCGAAAGTGTCTGTTGGGTTGGCACGAATCAAGACTGGGATTTGTCACTCCGTGTAAACGGAGAGGTATCTCCGGGCCCACTCGGTAGGACATCATCATAATGTGCACAATGTGACCAAGGAGTTGATCACGGGATGATGTGAGTTACGGAACGAGTAAAGAGACTTGCCGGTAACGAGATTGAACAAGGTATCGGGATACCGACGATCGAATCTCGGGCAAGTAACATACCGATAGACAAAGGGAATTGTATACGGGATTGATTGAATCCCCGACATCGTGGTTCATCCGATGAGATCATCGTGGAACATGTGGGAGCCAACATGGGTATCCAGATCCCGCTGTTGGTTATTGACCGGAGAACGTCTCGGTCATGTCTGCATGGTTCCCGAACCCGTAGGGTCTACACACTTAAGGTTCGATGACGCTAGGGTTATAGGGAAAGTATGTACGTGGTTACCGAATGTTGTTCGGAGTCCCGGATGAGATCCCGGACGTCACGAGGAGTTCCGGAATGGTCCGGAGGTAAAGATTTATATATGGGAAGTCCTGTTTTGGTCACCGGAAAAGTTTCGTGTGTTATCGGTAATGTACCGGGACCACCGGGAGGGTCCCGGGGGTCCACCAAGTGGGGCCACGAGCCCCAGAAGGCTGCGTGGGCTAAGTGTGGGAGGGGACCAGCCCCAGGTGGGCTGGTGCGCCCCCCACCAAAGACCAAGGCGCAGGGAGAGTGGGAGGGGGCAAACCCTAGGTCCAGATGGGCCTTAAGGCCCACCCTAGTGGCGCCCCTCCTCTCTTCCCCCCTTGGCCGCCCCGTAGATGGGATCTAGGGCTGGCCGCCACCCCTTGGGGTGGGAACCCTAGAGGGGGCGCAGCCCCCCCCCATATATAGTTGAGGTCTAGGGCTGCCCAACACATGAGTTTTCCGATCTCTCTTGGCGCAGCCCTACCTCTCTCCCTCCTCCTCTCCCGCGGTTCTTAGCGAAGCCCTGCGGGATTGCCACGCTCCTCCATCACCACCACGCCGTCGTGCTGCTGCTGGACGGAGTCTTCCCCAACCTCTCCCTCTCTCCTTGCTGGATCAAGGCGTGGGAGACGTCACCGGGCTGCACGTGTGTTGAACGCGGAGGCACCGTTCTTTGGTGCTTAGATCGGAATCAACCGCAATCTGAATCGCTACGAGTACGACTCCTTCATCCGCGTTCTTGCAACGCTTCGGTATCGTGATCTACAATGGTATGTAGATGCACTCCCCTTCCCCTCGTTGCTAGATTACTCCATAGATTGATCTTGGTGATGCGTAGAAAATTTTGAATTTCTGCTACGTTCCCCAACAGTGGCATCAGAGCTAGGTCTATGCGTAGTTTCTATGCACGAGTAGAACACAAAGCAGTTGTGGGCGTAGATGTTGCCAATTCTTCTTGCCGCTACTAGTCTTATCTTGTTTCGGCGGCATTGTGGGATGAAGCGGCCCGGACCGACCTTACACGTACGCTTACGTGAGACAGGTTCCACCGACTGACATGCACTAGTTGCATAAGGTGGCTAGCGGGTGTCTGTCTCTCCCACTTTAGTCGGAACGGATTCGATGAAAAGGGTCCTTATGAAGGGTAAATAGAAATTGGCATATCACGTTGTGGTTTTACGTAGGTAAGAAACGTTCTTGCTAGAAACCTACACAAGCCACGTAAAAACTTGCAACAACAATTAGAGGACGTCTAACTTGTTTTTGCAGCATGTGCTATGTGATGTGATATGGCCAGAAGATGTGATGAATGATATATGTGATGTATTAGATTGATCATATTCTTGTAATACGAATCACGACTTGCATGTCGATGAGTATGACAACCGGCAGGAGCCATAGGAGTTGTCTTTATTTTTTGTATGACCTGCGTGTCATTGAATAACGCCATGTAGATTACTTTACTTTATTGCTAAGCGCGTTAGCCATAGAAGTAGAAGTAATTGTTGGCGTGACAACTTCATGAAGACACAATGATGGAGATCATGATGATGGAGATCATGGTGTCATGCCGGTGACAAAGATGATCATGGTGCCCCGAAGATGGAGATCAAAGGAGCAAAATGATATTGGCCATATCATGTCACTATTTGATTGCATGTGATGTTTATCATGTTTACATCTTATTTGCTTAGAACGACGGTAGCATAAATAAGATGATCCCTCACTAAAAAATTTCAAGAGACGTGTTCCCCCTAACTGTGCACCGTTGCGAAGGTTCGTTGTTTCGAAGCACCACGTGATGATCGGGTGTGATAGATTCTAACGTTCGAATACAACGGGTGTTGACGAGCCTAGCATGTACAGACATGGCCTCAGAACACATGCGAAACACTTAGGTTGACTTGACGAGCCTAGCATGTAGAGACATGGCCTCGGAACACAAGAGACCGAAAGGTCGAGCATGAGTCGTATAGAAGATACGATCAACATGGAGATTTTCACCGATGATGACTAGTCCGTCTCACGTGATGATCAGGCACGGCCTAGTTTGACTCGGATCATGTATCACTTAGATGACTAGAGGGATGTCTATCTGAGTGGGAGTTCAATAATCAGATGAACTTCATTATCATGAACATAGTCAAAAGGTCTTTGCAAATTATGTCATACGCTTTAGTTCTACTGTTTAAGATATGTTCCTAGAGAAAATTTAGTTGAAAGTTGGTAGTAGCAATTATGCGGACTGGGTCCGTAAACTGAGGATTGTCCTTATTGCTGCACAGAAGGCTTATGTCCTTAATGCACCGCTCGATGTGCTGAACCTCAGCTTCGTCTGTAGATGTTGCGGAACATCTGACATACACGTTTTTGATAACTACGTGATAGTTCAGTGCGTAATGCTAACGGTTTAGAATTGTGGCACTAAAGACGGTTTTGAAACGTCGCAGAACATATGAGATGTTCCGAAGACTGAAATTGGGATTTCAGACTAGTGCCACGTCAAGAGGTATGAGACCTCTGACAAGTTTCTTAAGCCTGCAGACTAAGGGAGAAAAGCTCAATCGTTGAGCATGTGCTCAGATTGTCTGAGTACCACAATCGCTTGAATCGAGTGGGAGTTAATCTCCCAGATGAGATAGTGATGGTTCTCCATAGTCACTGCCACCAAGCTAGTAGAGCTTCGTGAAGAACTATAACATATCAAGGATAGATGATGATCCTTGAGCAACTCGCGATGTTTGACACCGCGAAAGTAGAAATCAAGAAGGCGCATCAATTGTTGATGGTTAGTAAAACCACTAGTTTCTAGAAGGGCAAGGGCAAAAGGGATACTTCATGAAACAGCAAATCATTTGCTGCTCTAGTGAAGAATCCCAAGGTTGAACCCAAACCCGAGACTAAGTGCTTCTGTAATAAGGGGAACGGTCACTGAAGCGGAACTACTCTAGATACTTGGTAGATGAGAAGGCGGGCAAGATCGACAGAAGTATATTGGATATACATTATATGAATGTGTACTTTACTAGTACTCCTAGCAGCACCAGGGTATTGGATACCGGTTCGGTTGCTAAGTGTTAGTAACTCGAAATAAAAGCTGCGGAATAAATGGAGACTAGCTAAAGGTGAGATGACGATATGTGTTGGAAGTGTTTCCAAGGTTGATGTGATCAAGCATCGCATGCTCCCTCTACCATCGAGATTGGTGTTTGCGTTGAGCACAAAAATGATTGGATTATGTTTATCGCAATACGGTTATTCATTTAAGGACAATAATGGTTACTCTGGTTATTTGAATAATACCTTCAATGGTCTTGCACCTAAAATGAATCTCGATCGCAGTGATACACATGTTCGTGCCAAAAGATATAAAATAGTACCACATACTTGTGGCACTGCCACTTGAGTCATATTGGTATAGAACGCATGAAGAAGCTCCATGTAGATGGATCTTTGGACTCAGTCATTTTTTAAAAGATTGAGACATGCGAACTATGTCTATTGGTATATATGCATGAAGAAAGTCCATGCAGATGGATCGTTTGGACTCACTTGATTTTGAATCACTTGAGACATGCAAATCATACCACATGGGCAAGATGACTGAAAGGCCTCGTTTTCAGTCAGATGGAACAAGAGAGCAACTTATTGGAAGTAATACATTTTGATGTATGCAGTCCAATGAGTGCTGAGGCATGCAGTGGATATCGTTATGTTCTTACTTCACGGATGATTTGAGTAGATGCTGAGTGTATTTACTTGATGAAACACAAGTCTGAATTATTGAAAGGTTCAAGTAATTTCAGAGTGAAGTTGAAGATCCTCGTGACAAGAGGATAAAATGTCTGTGATATGATCATAGAGATGAGTATCTGAGTTACGAGTTTGGCACACAATTAAGACATTGTGGAAAGTGTTCACAATTAATACCGCCTGGAACACCATAGTGTGATGGTGTGTCCGAACATCATAACTACACCCTATTGGATATGGTGCATGCCATGATGTTTCTTATCGAATTACCACTATCGTTTATGGGTTAGGCATTAGAGACAACCGCATTCACTTTAAATAGGGCACCACGCAATTCCGTTGAGACGACACCGTTTAGAGAAACCTAAGTTGTCGTTTCTTAAAAGTTTGGGGCTGCGATGCTTATGTGAAAAAGTTTCAGGCTGATAAGCTTGAACCCAAAGCGGATAAATGCGTCTTCATAGAATACCCAAAAACAGTTGGGTATACCTCCTATTTCAGATCTGGAAGCAAAAGTAATTGCTTCTAGAAACGAGTCCTTTCTCGAGGAAAAGTTTCTCTCGAAAGAATTGAGTGGGAGGATGGTGGAGACTTGATAAGGTTATTGAACCGTCACTTCAACTAGTGTGTAGCAGGGCACAGGAAGTTGTTCCTGTGGCACCTATACCAATTGAAGTGGAAGCTTATGATAGTGATCATGAAACTTCGGATCAAGTCACCACCAAACCTCGTAGGACGACGAGGATGCGTGCTACTTTAGAGTGGTACGTGATCCTGTCTGAGATATCATGTTGTTGGACAATACTGAACCTACGAGCTATGGAGAAGCGATGGTGGGCCCATATTTCGACAAATGGTTAGAAGCCATGAAATCCGAGATAAATGGATCTTTGAGAAGAAGACGGACGTGGACGGTAATGTTACCTTCTATGAAGCTCGACTTGTGGCAAAGAGTATTTCCACAAGTTCAAGGAGTTGACTACGATGAGATTTTCTCATCCGTAGCGATGCTTAAGTCCGTCGGAATCATGTTAGCATTAGCTGCATTTATGAAATATGGCAGATGGATGTCAAAACAAGTTTCCTTACCAGTTTTCGTAAGGAAAGGTTGTACGTGATACAATCAAAAAGGTTTTGTCGATCCTAAGGATGCTAAAAGGTATGCTAGCTCCAGCGATCCTTCCATGGATTAGAGCAAGCATCTCGGAGTCAGAATATACGCTTTGATGGAGTGATCAAAGTTTTTGGGTTTATACAAAGTTTGTTAGAAACTTGTATTTACAATAAAGTGAGTGGGAGCGCTACAACATTTCTGATAAGTATATGTGAATGAGATATTGTTGATCCGAAATGATGTAAAATTTCTGGAAAGCATAAAGGGTTGTTTGAAAGGAGTTTTTCAAAGGAAGACCTGGAAAAAGCTGCTTACATATTGGGCATCAAGATCTATAGAGATAGATCAAGACACCTGATGATACTTTCAAAGAACAAACACCTTGACATGATTTTGAAAGAGTTCAAAATAGATCAGCAAAGAAGGAGTTCTTGGCTGTGTTACAAGGTGTGAGTATTGAGTAAGACTCAAGACCTGACCACAGCAGAAGAGAGAGAAAGGACGAAGGTCGTCCCCTATGCTTCAGACGTAGGCTCTATAGTATGCTATGCTGTGTACCGCACATGAAGTGTGCCTTGCCATGAGTTGGTCAAGGGGTACAATAGTGATCCGGGAATGGATCACATGACAGCGGTCGAACTTATCCTTAGTATCTAGTGGACTAAGGAATTTTCTCGATTATGGAGGTGAAAAGGAGTTCGTCGTAAAGGGTTACATCGATGCGAACTTTGACACTAATCCGGATGGCTCTGAGTAGTAAACCGGATTCGTATAGTAGAGCAGTTATTTGAAATGGCTCCAAGTAGCGCGTGGTAGCATCCACAAGATGACATAGATATTCGTAAAGCACACACGGATCTGAAAGGTTCAGACCCGTTGACTAAATAACCTCTCTCACAAGCATAACATGATCAAACCAGAACTCATTGAGTGTTAATCACATAGAGATGTGAACTAGATTGTTGACTCTAGTAAACTCTTTGGATGTTGGTCACATGGTGATGTGACCTGTGAGTGTTAATCACATGGTGATGTGGACTAGATTATTGACTCTAGTGCAAGTGGGAGACTGTTGGAAATATGCCCTAGAGGCAATAATAAATTGGTTATTATTATATTTCCTTGTTCACGATAATCGTTTATTATCCATGCTAGAATTGTATTGATAGGAAACTCAGATACATGTGTGGATACATAGACAACACCATGTCCCTAGTAAGCCTCTAGTTGACTAGCTCGTTGATCAATGGATGGTTACGGTTTCCTGACCATGGACATTGGATGTCGTTGATAACGGGATCACATCATTAGGAGAATGATGTGATGGACGAGACCCAATCCTAAGCCTAGCACAAGATCGTGTAGTTCGTTTGCTCAGAGCTTTTCTAATGTCAAGTATCAGTTCCTTAGACCATGAGATTGTGCAACTCCCGGATACCGTAGGAATGCTTTGGGTGTACCAAACGTCACAACGTAACTGGGTGGCTATAAAGGTGCACTACAGGTATCTCCGAAAGTGTCTGTTGGGTTGGCACGAATCGAGACTGGGATTTGTCACTCCGTGTAAACGGAGAGGTATCTCTGGGCCCACTCGGTAGGACATCATCATAATGTGCACAATGTGACCAAGGAGTTGATCACGGGATGATGTGAGTTACGGAACGAGTAAAGAGACTTGCCGGTAACGAGATTGAACAAGGTATCGGGATACCGACGATCGAATCTCGGGCAAGTAACATACCGATAGACAAAGGGAATTGTATACGGGATTGATTGAATCCTCGACATCGTGGTTCATCCGATGAGATCATCGTGGAACATGTGGGAGCCAACATGGGTATCCAGATCCCGCTGTTGGTTATTGACCGGAGAACGTCTCGGTCATGTCTGCATGGTTCCCGAACCCGTAGGGTCTACACACTTAAGGTTCGATGACGCTAGGGTTATAGGGAAAGTATGTACGTGGTTACCGAATGTTGTTCGGAGTCCCGGATGAGATCCCGGATGTCACGAGGAGTTCCGGAATGGTCCGGAGGTAAAGATTTATATATGGGAAGTCCTGTTTTGGTCACCGGAAAAGTTTCGGGTGTTATCGGTAATGTACCGGGACCACCGGGAGGGTCCCGGGGGTCCACCAGGTGGGGCCACCAGCCCCAGAAGGCTGCGTGGGCTAAGTGTGGGAGGGGACCAGCCCCAGGTGGGCTGGTGCCCCCCCCCAAAGCCCAAGGCGCAGGGAGAGTGGGAGGGGGCAAACCCTAGGTCCAGATGGGCCTTAAGGCCCACCCTAGTGGCGCCCCCCCTCTCTTCCCCCCTTGGCCGCCCCCCTAGATGGGATCTAGGGCTGGCCGCCACCCCTTGGGGTGGGAACCCTAGAGGGGGCGCAGCCCCCTCCCCCCCCTATATATAGTTGAGGTCTAGGGCTGCCCAACACATGAGTTTTCCGGTCTCTCTTGGCGCAGCCCTACCTCTCTCCCTCCTCCTCTCCCGTGGTGCTTGGCGAAGCCCTGCGGGATTGCCACACTCCTCCATCACCACCACGCCGTTGTGCTACTGCTGGACGGAGTCTTCCCCAACCTCTCCCTCTCTCCTTGCTGGATCAAGGCGTGGGAGACGTCACCGGGCTGCACGTGTGTTGAACGCGGAGGCACCGTTCTTCGGTGCTTAGATCGGAATCAACCGCGATCTGAATCGCTACGAGTACGACTCCTTCATCCGCGTTCTTGCAACGCTTCCGCATCGCGGTCTACAATGGTATGTAGATGCACTCCCCTTCCCCTCGTTGCTAGGTTACTCCATAGATTGATCTTGGTGATGCGTAGAAAATGTTGAATTTCTGCTACGTTCCCCAACACCCAAGTCTGGACCTAAGTCTGAGACTGAGTGCTTCTACTGCAAACAGACTGGTCACTGGAAGAGGAACTGCCCCAAGTATTTGGCGGATAAGAAGGATGGCAAGGTGAACAAAGGTATATGTGATATACATGCTATTGATGTGTACCTTACTAATGCTCGCAGTAGCACCTGGGTATTTGATACTGGTTCTGTTGCTAATATTTGCAACTCGAAACAGGGACTGCGGATTAAGCAAAGATTGGCTAAGGACGAGGTGACGATGCGCGTGGGAAATGGTTCCAAAGTCGATGTGATCACGGTCAGCACGCTACCTCTACATCTACCATCGGGATTAGTTTTAGACCTGAATAATTGTTATTTGGTGCCAGCGTTGAGCATGAATATTATATCTGGATTTTGTTTGATGCGAGACGGTTATTCATTTAAATCAGAGAATAATGGTTGTTCTATTTATATGAGTAATATCTTTTATGGTCATGCACCCTTGAAGAGTGGTCCATTTATATTAAATCTTGATAGTAGTGATACACATATTCATAATATTGAAGCCAAAAGATGCAGAGTTGATAATGATAGTGCAACTTATTTGTGCACTGCCGTTTAGGTCATATTGGTGTAAAGCGCATGAAGAAACTCCATACTGATGGACTTTTGGAATCACTTGATTATGAATCACTTGGTACTTGCGAACCATGCCTCATGGGCATGATGACTAAAATGCCGTTCTCCGGAACAATGGAGCGAGCAACAGATTTGTCGGAGATCATACATACTGATGTATGTGGTCCAATGAATATTGAGGCTCGCGGCGGGTATCGTTATTTTCTCACCTTCACAGATGATTTGAGCAGATATGGGTATATCTACTTAATGAAACATAAGTCTGAAACATTTGAAAAGTTCAAAGAATTTTAGAGTGAAGTGGAAATTCACCGTAACAAGAAAATAAAGTTTCTATGATCTGATCGTGGAGGAGAATATTTGAGTTACGAGTTTGGTCTACATTTGAAACAATGCGGAATAGTTTCACAACTCACATCACCCGGAACACCACAGTGAAATGGTGTGTCCGAACATCGTAATCGTACTTTACTAGATATGGTGCGATCTATGATGTCTCTTACTGATTTACCGCTATCGTTTTGGGGTTATGCTTTAGAGACGGCTGCATTCATGTTAAATAGGGCACCATCGAAATCCGTTGAGACGACGCCTTATGAACTGTGGTTTGGCAAGAAACCAAAGTTGTCGTTTATTAAAGTTTGGGGCTGCGATGCTTATGTGAAAAAGCTTCAACCTGATAAGCTCGAACCCAAATCAGAGAAATGTGTCTTCATAGGATACCCAAAGGAGACTGTTGGGTACACCTTCTATCACAGATCCGAAGGCAAGACATTCGTTGCTAAGAATGGATCCTTTCTAGAGAAGGAGTTTCTCTTGAAAGAAGTGAGTGGGAGGAAAGCAGAACTTGATGAGGTAACTGTAGCTGCTCCCTTATTGGAAAGTGGTTCATCACAGAAACCGGTTCCTGTGACACCTACACCAATCAGTGAGGAAGCTAATGATATTGATCATGAAACTTCAGATCAAGTTACTACCGAACCTCATAGGTCAACCAGAGTAAGATCCGCACCAGAGTGGTACGGTAATCCTATTCTGGAGGTCATGTTACTTGACCAAGGCGAACCTACGAACTATGAAGAAGCGATGGTGAGCCCAGATTCCGCAAAATGGCTTGAGGCCGTGAAATCTGAGATGGGATCCATGTATGAGAACAAAGTGTGGACTTTGGTTGACTTGCCCGATGATCGGCAAGCCATAGAGAATAAATGGATCTTCAAGAAGAAGACTGACGCTAACGGCAATGTTACTATCTACAAAGCTCGACTTGTTGTGATAGGTTTTCGACAAGTTCAGGGGGTTGACTATTGGAAATATGCCCTAGAGGCAATAATAAAATGGTTATTATTGTATTTCCTTGTTCATGATAATTGTCTATTGTTCATGCTATAATTGTATTAACTGGAAACCGTAATACATGTGTGAATACATAGACCACAACATGTCCCTAGTAAGCCTCTAGTTGACTAGCCCGTTGATCAATAGATGGTTACGGTTTCCTGACCATGGACATTGGATGTCATTGATAACGAGATCACATCATTAGGAGAATGATGTGATGGACAAGACCCAATACTAAGCATAGCACAAGATCGTGTAGTTCATTTGCTAAGAGCTTTTCTGATGTAAAGTATCATTTCCTTAGACCATGAGATTGTGCAACTCCCGGATACCGTAGGAATGCTTTGGGTGTACCAAACGTCACAACGTAACTGGGTGGCTATAAAGGTACACTACATGTATCTCCGAAAGTGTCTGTTGGGTTGGTACGAATCGAGACTGGGATTTGTCACTCCGTATGACGGAGAGGTATCTCTGGGCCCACTCGGTAATGCATCATCATAATGAGCTCAATGTGACTAAGTAGTTAGTCATGGGATCATGCATTACGGTACGAGTAAAGTGACTTGTCGGTAACGAGATTGAACGAGGTATTGGGATACCGACGATCGAATCTCGGGCAAGTAACATACCGATAGACAAAGGGAATGGTATACGGGATTGATTGAATCCTCGACATCATGGTTCATCCGATGAGATCATCGAGGAGCATGTGGGAGCCAACATGGGTATCCAGATCCCGCTGTTGGTTATTGACCAGAGAGTCGTCTCGGTCATGTCTGCGTGTCTCCCGAACCCGTAGGGTCTACACACTTAAGGTTCGGTGACGCTAGGGTTGTAGAGATATTAGTATGCGGTAACCCGAAAGTTGTTCGGAGTCCCGGATGAGATCCCGGACATCACGAGGAGTTCCGGAATGGTCCGGAGGTAAAGATTTGTATATAGGAAGTCCAGTTTCGGCCACCGGGAAAGTTTTGGGGTCACCGGTATTGTACCGGGACCACCGGAAGGGTCCCGGGGGTCCACCGGGTGGGGCCACCTATCCCGGAGGGCCCCATGGGCTGAAGTGGGAAGGGAACCAGCCCCTGGTGGGCTGGTGCGCCCCCCATGGGCCTCCCCTGCGCCCATGATTGGAAACCCTGGGGGTGGGGGCGCCCCACCTGACTTGGGGGGCAAGTTTCCCCCTTGGCCGCCGCCCCCCTTGAGATTGGATCTCTTGGGCCGCCCCCCCCCCCACATGGCCCCTATATAAAGAGGGGGTAGGGAGGGCTGCGCACCCGAAGCCCCTGGCGCCTCCCTCTTTCCCCGTAACACCTCTCCCTCTCGCTGAGCTTGGTGAAGCCCTGCCGAGATCCCCGCTGCTTCCACCACCACGCTGTCGTGCTACTGGATCTCCATCAACCTCTCCTTCCCCCTTGCTAGATCAAGAAGGAGGAGACATCTCTCCCAACCGTACGTGTGTTGAACACGGAGGTGCCGTCCGTTCGGCGCTAGGATCATCGGTGATTTGGATCACGGCGAGTACGACTCCATCAACCCCGTTCTCTTGAACGCTTCCGCTTGCGATCTACAAGGGTATGTAGATGCACTCCTCTCTCTCGTTGCTAGATGACTCCATAGATTGATCTTGGTGATGCGTAGAAAATTTTAAATTTCTGCTACGATCCCCAACATTGACTACGATGAGACTTTCTCACCCGTAGCGATGCTTAAGTCTGTCTGAATCATGTTAGCAATTGCCACATTTTATGATAATGAAATTTGGCAAATGGATTCCTAAATGGATTTCTGGAAGAAGAGTTGTATATGATGCAACCAGAAGGTTTGGTCGATCCAAAGGAAGCTAACAAAGTGTGCAAGCTCCAGCGATCCATTTATGGACTGGTGCAAGCCTCTCGGAGTTGGAATAAACGTTTTGATAGTGTGATCAATGCATATGGTTTTATACAGACTTTTGGAGAAGCATGTATTTACAAGAAAGTGAGTGGGAGCTCTGTAGCATTTCTAATATTATATGTGGATGACATATTGTTGATTGGAAATGATATAGAATTTCTGATAGCATAAAAGGATACTTGAATAAGAGTTTTTCAATGAAAGACCTCGGTGAAGCTGCTTATATATTGGGCATCAAGATCTATAGAGATAGATCAAGATGCTTAATTGGACTTTCACAAAGCACATACCTTGACAAAGTTTTGAAGAAGTTCAAAATGGATCAAGCAAAGAAAGGGTTCTTGCCTGTGTTACAAGGTGTGAAGTTGAGTCCGACTCAATGCCCGACCACTGCAGAAGATAGAGAGAAAATGAAAGATGTTCCCTATGCTTCAGGCATAGGCTCTATCATGTATGCAATGCTGTGTACCAGACCTGATGTGTGCCTTGCTATTAGTTTAGCAGGGAGGTACCAAAGTAATCCAGGAGTGGATCACTGGACACCGGTCAAGAACATCCTGAAATACCTGAAAAGGACTAAGGATATGTTTCTCGTTTATGGAGGTGACAAAGAGCTCATCGTAAATGGTTACGTTGATGCAAGCTTTGACACTGATCCGGGCAATTCAAAATCGCAAACCGGATAAATGTTTATATTGAATGGTGGAGCTGTCAGTTGGTGCAGTTCTAAACAAAGCGTCATGGCGGGATCTACGTGTGAAGCGGAGTACATAGCTGCTTCGGAAGCAGCAAATGAAGGAGTCTGGATGAAGGAGTTCATATCCGATCTAGGTGTCATACCTAGTGCATCGGGTCCAATGAAAATCTTTTGTGACAATACTGGTGCAATTGCCTTGGCAAAGAAATCCAGATTTCACAAGAGAACCAAGCACATCAAGAGACGCTTCACTTCCATCCGGGATCAAGTCCAGTTGGGAGACATAGAGATTTGCAAGATACATACGGATCTGAATATTGCAGACTCGTTGACTAAGCCTCTTCCACGAGCAAAAACATGATCAACACCAAGACTCCATGGGTGTTAGAATCATTACTATGTAATCTAGATTATTGACTCTAGTGCAAGTGGGAGACTAAAGGAAATATGCCCTAGAGGCAATAATAAAGTTATTATTTATTTCCTCATTTCATGATAAATGTTTATTATTCATGCTAGAATTGTATTAACCAGAAACATAATACATGTGTGAATACATAGACAAACATAGTGTCACTAGTATGCCTCTACTTGACTAGCTCGTTGAATCAAAGATGGTTAAGTTTCCTAGCGATAGACATGAGTTGTCATTTGATTAACGGGATCACATCATTAGAGAATGATGAGATTGACTTGACCCACTCCGTTAGCTTACCACTTGATCGTTTAGTATGTTGCTATTGCTTTCTTCATGACTTATACATGTTCCTATGACTATGAGATTATGCAACTCCTGATTACCGGAGGAACACTTTGTGTGCTACCAAACATCACAACATAACTGGGTGATTATAAAGGTGCTCTACAGGTGTCTCCGATGGTACTTGTTGAGTTGGCATAGATCGAGATTAGGATTTGTCACTCTGATTGTCGGAGAGGTATCTCTAGGCCCTCTCGGTAATGCACATCACTATAAGCCTTGCAAGCAATGTGACTAATGAGTTAGTTGTGGGATGATGCATTACGGAACGAGTAAAGAGACTTGTCGGTAACGAGATTGAGCTAGGTATTGAGATACCGACGATCAAATCTCGGCCAAGTAACATACCGATGACAAAGGGAACAACGTATGTTGTTATGCGGTTTGACCGATAAAGATCTTCGTAGAATATGTAGGAACCAATATGAGCATCCATGTTCCGCTATTGGTTATTGACCGAAGACATGTCTCGGTCATGTCTACATAGTTCTCGAACCCGTAGGGTCCGCACACTTAACGTTCGATGACGATCGGTATTATGAGCTTATGTGTTTTCATGTACCGAAGGTAGTTCGAAGTCCCGGATATGATCACGGACATGACGAGGAGTCCCAAAATGGTCGAGACGTAAAGATCGATATATTGGATGATTATGTTCGGACATCGGAAGTGTTTCGGGAGGTTTCGGACATATACGGGAGTACCGGGGGGTTACCGGAACCCCTTGGGGAGTGTAATGGGCCTATTGGGCCTTAGTGGAGAAGAGGAGGGACAGCGCCCCCTCACCCTCTAGTCCGAATTGGACAAGGAGGGGGGGCGGCGCCCCCTTTCCTTCCCCTCTCTCTCCTCCTCCTCCCTTCTCCTACTCCAACTAGGAAAGGAGGAGTCCTACTCCCGGTGGGAGTAGGACTCCCCCCCTTGGCGTGCCCTCCTCCTTGGTCGGCCGCCTCCCCCCTAGCTCCTTTATATACGGGGGCAGGGAGCACCCCATAGACACAACAATTGATCATTGATCTTTTAGCCGTGTGCAGTGCCCGCCTCCACCATAATCCACCTCGGTCATATCGTAGCAGTGCTTAGGCGAAGCCCTGCATTGGTAGCATCATCATCACCGTCATCACGCCGTCGTGCTAACGGAACTCTCCCTCGAAGCTCTGCTAGATCAGAGTTTGTGGGACGTCATCGAGTTGAACGTGTGCTGAACTCGGAGGTGTCGTACGTTCGGTACTTGGATCGGTCGGATCGTGAAGACATACGACTACATCAACCGCGTTGTTCTAACGCTTCTGTTTTCGGTCTACAAGGGTACATGGACAACACTCTCCCCTCTTATTGCTATGCATCACCATGATCTTGCGTGTGCGTAGGAATTTTTTTTAAATTACTACGTTCCCCAACAGCAAGGTCCTCCTCCTGGGAGTTTAGCTCGGCCTGGTGTTGGTGCCGAGCAGCCTCGTCCTTGGTGGCCTGCTCCCTCGCCAGCTCCTGGGCCTTCTCGATATCAGCCTGCTTCAAGATAAGCTCCTGTTTGCGCTCAGCCAGCAGATCCTGGGCGACCTTCAGTTCCTCGTGGGCTTGGCGGAACCAGGCCTGCGTCTCGGCGATGCATCCCGTGAGATCCACCTCCGCCTTGTCCACCGCTGCCATCCTGGACTTGGCCTTGTCCAGGCGGGCACGGTGAAGCGCCTGTAGCTTCTGGAAGTTGGCACTCATGGCCCGAAGGAGCTCCTCCTCCTGGGAACCACCGCCACCGGCGCTCGGTTCGTCAACATCCTCAAGCCCGGCGGCAGCGAGCACCTCGTCGTCGAACACCTCCCCCTCGGTGGGTGCCCTGCTGCTCGCCGTCCCTGGGAGGTGGACAAACAGATCGTCGCTCACCTTTAGGTAGTTGCCCGAGCCGGAGGCAGCAGAGGAGGAAGGTTGGTCATCAACCATCCCCTCCTCGATAGCGGCCTTGCCGGCCTCCTCATCGGGCCCCTTGGCGGCGCCCTCAGTAGCGGTCTTGGCGGCGTCCTCGGCGGTGATCTTGTCAGCCTCGGCCTCGGCGTCCCTGGCGATCTCCTCGATGACGGTGTCGACGTCCTCCCGGTCCGCTGAGGAAGGGCCTTGACACCAAAAGAGGGAATGAGGCGGAGCCAAGGTCAAGGCTCAAGAAGAAGAAGGAAGAATAGGGACGGGAAGTGAGCAAACTTACCTGCACCGGGCTGGGAAGAAGTGGCGCCTTCCCCGCCAACCTTCATTGCCGGGGTGGAACCACCGGCACCCAAGTTCATCTCCTCCTCCTCCTCCATGGGTGTGGGCTCAGTGGTGGATGCCCTTGCCGGGGACGCCCCTCGGGGCGGCGTAGTCGAGGGGGCGGCATGTTGGGGGTAGCCCTCAACGGCTCCTCCTGCTGCCGTTCTTCTCCTGCAAAACCCGACAAGATCAGCATCAAAGATTCACACCCCAAGGTTCATCAATGGAGGAGTGAGTAATGGACTCATGCTGGGGGCTGAAGCGGGGGCTGCTCTCCGAGCTGCTCTCTACCACCAGCGGCGTACTCGAAGTACCCGCCGGGGGCTTATCGCCCGTCGAGGCCTTGGCCCTCTTCGCCACCCTCTGCACCAGCGTCTCCGTGTCCCTGTGAAGACAACATCAAGTCAAGGAAAGATGACATAGGAGTAAATTCAGGGGATAATGCGGCGGGGGGGGGGGGCGAGATACTTACTCTTCCTCCGCCTCCTCCTCCACTGGCTTCCTCTTCCTCCTAGGGCTGAGAGACCCAAAATCGAAGACGACCTCCGTGTCGACATCTGCGGGAGGAGGAGAAGCGGGTGGAGTCCGAGGACGCTTGGACGAAGAAGAGGCAGCTGCTTTCTTCTTGGCCACTGCGACTTTCACCACCTTCTTTGCTGCAGCGGCCCTCGTCAGGCACACGGACTCCCCCTGGAGCTCCTGCCGCAGCTCGGTCCTGCCGGGTCGGACCGGCTCGCCGGAGCTGGCCCGGTGCAGGACACGCCTTTTTCCCAAGGCCGAAGGGTCGTCGGCCTCGGCCTCTTCCTCGGCCGACTCTTCGACCACATCTTCGATGAGAGGGCCCCCGGTGTCAGCACTGCTGGCCTCCCAGGCGGACTCCACCCATTCGGCGAGCTCCTTATCCTCCGCGTCTGCGCCGGCCTCGTCCTCCATGGCGCCAGCGCTGCCGGCCTCCCGAGCTAGCTCCGCCTCCGCCGCCCTGGCGGCAATATAATCCAGCTCCTCCTTGGTGGTATCCTATGACGCCCTCGATTCAATCGTACACTGATCATACACGCAAATATGTACGATCAAGATCAAGGACTCACGGGAAGATATCACAACACAACTCTAGACACAAATTAAAATAATACAAGCTTTACATTACAAGCCAGGGGCCTCGAGGGCTCGAATACATAAGCTTAGAAACACAAGAGTCAGCAGAAGCAACAGTATCTGAGTACAGACATGAGTTAGACAAGTTTGCCTTAAGAAGGCTAGCACAAAAGCAACAATGATCGAAAAGGCAAGGCCTCCTGCCTGGGAGCCTCCTAACTACTCCTGGTCGTCGGCGGTCTCCATGTAGTAGCAGGCATCGGCGATGGCATCTGGCTCCTGGGCTCCGACATCTGGTTGCATCAACCGGAAAGAAGAAGAAAGGGGGAAAAGGGGGAGCAAAGCAACCGTGAGTACTCATCCAAAGTACTCGCAAGCAAGGATCTACACTACATATGCATCGGCATCAATGAAAAGGGTTGTATATATGGACTGGACTGCAGAATGCCAGAAGAGAAGGGGAAAGCCTAGCCTATCGAAGACTAGCATCTTCTGGAAACCACCATCTTGCAGCAATAGGAGGGAGTAGAGTAGCATAAGGTAAAGTAGTAGAAGTGTTATCAACCTCGGCCAGAGATCCTTTCTCGACTCCCTGCGAGAAAGCAATCCCAGAGCCATACTATCCATTTATCACCTCATATCCAAGTCTCATCTGAAGTATCCAGTTCTAGTTGTATCGATCGGGATACAACTCCAAGTGTCCATTACCATAGGACAGGCTATCGATAGATGTTTTCTTCCCTGCAGGGGTGCACCAACTTACCCACCACGCTCGATTAACTCCGGCCGGACACACTTTCCTGGGTCATGCCTGGCCTCGGCCAAAAACCTAGGCTCAACAGAGAGGTCAGCACGCCGGACTAAACCTATGCCCCCAGGGGTCATGGGCCATCGCCCCGGGAACTCCTGCATGTTGCGAACGCGGCCGGTGAGCAGACCTAGCTACCTCCTTCAAAAAGGCAGGTGCTTCCGCAGTCCAACCAGGCGCGTGCCGCTCAGTCGCTGACGTCTATTAAGCTTCGGCTGATGCATACGAGGCAGAACGCCCATACTATGCCCACGTGATGGTTAGTGCTATCAGGCCAGAGGCCCCTCGGATCAAATATCCAAATCGTAGTGGATTAGGAACGTGCGGTAACAAGCAGAGACTCACGAAAGATGTGACCCCGTTGCCCCGTCTCCAGGACTTGCGGCAAGGGCTAGGAATGCCCGGCCACGCCTCGTAATTATCTCGCGGGCACCCTCCAGGTCAACCCGTCTCCACATCATTCGGGGGTACCCCTCAGGGTCGACCCGCCTTTCCAAGTAACGGTTGTAAAGTCCAAGTATCCGTGTGTCCAAACATCAAGGGGAAAACCCGAGGAATCACCCCCGGTGAATTCCACTCGATGTAATCATCAAGGTGAACGTAAGAGGAACCACCCCCGAGGTTCACTTGAGGGGTTGCACGATAGAGTCATATCGGAAGTGGTTAAGGAGGAAATCACCCTCGATGACCACGACTGAATAGCTACACTACAGGGTTAACATCAGAAGTGATGAAGAGGTCTCACCCTCGGCACTCGATAGTAACCCAGTAGTGTCGAGCAATTAAGGGGAAAGTGATGTGCGGTGCCGGGGCCTGGTCTTCGATCCTGTTGATCGGGTCTTCGATGATGAAGCAGGGGCAACAAGGACAAGGTGGGGGTCACTGATGGATCACTAACCAACCTATACTAAGCAGTTTAGGATAAGCAGGTAAGGTACAACAGCAGATACAAAAGCAGGCTATGCATCAGAATAGGAGCAAACAATAACAGTAGCAAAATCAAATGCAAGCATGAGAGAATGGAATGGGCGATATCGGGACGATCAAAGGGGGGGGCTTGCCTGGTTGCTCTGGCAAGGAGGGGTCGTCGTCGACGTAGTCGATCACAGGGGCAGCATCGGTCTCGGGGTCTACCGAAGAGAAGAGGGGGAAGAAACAATAAATATAAAGCAGACAAAGCACCACAGAGCATAACATGGCAATATGCTATGCCGGGTGTGACCTAACATAAGGCTACACGATATAGGTGAAGGGGGAATTCAACCGGGAATGTTTTCCCGGTTCCGGACGTGTGTCACACAGATGACCGGAGGGGGAATGTTCCATGTTCAGATAGTTAGAGGCATCTGATAGGTAAACGGGCCGCGCATTTGGATTCGTCTCGTTGTTCTGAGAAACTTTCATGTATAAAACTTTTTCATCCGAGCTATGGTTTATTTACTACGAATTTCTAAAGATTTTAGCATTTTTCTGAAGTTCCTAGATTTATTATTAAATAGATTTAAAACAGAATATACATTTTATACTCAGCACGGGCTAGCCACAGCCAATGACATGTGGGGCCAGGGGCTTGGTTGACCGAGTCAATTAGTCCAGTCATAGTTGACTAGTCAACTGTTGACTGGTCAAAACTGGGTAGTGGGGCCCAGGTATCATTCTCACAGATTTAGTATTTTCCTTTTAAAGAGATAACTAGAGGTGGGGTCTACCTTTCATTGACAGGGGGTACTTTAAATTAGTTTAAAATCTAATCTAAGTTAATGGCCTTGGGCCCATGGGTCAGTAGTAGTGGGGGTTAGTTTAGGGGGTGGCTTAGCCCCGTAGTTAAACTAGGCCGGCCCCCGTGGACAGAGGCCAAGCCAGCGGCAGCCTCGCTAGGACACCCGCGCCGGAGGGGCCTTGACGAGGGCGACGAGCGGTGCCGACAGCATAGCACGGCGAGCAGGAGGCAGAGCAGCGCAGCAGCCAGCAGGGGTGAGCGGCCCGCGCGATCGCGCGCGGAGGGGTGAGCAGGCCGAGTGCGCAGCAGCAGGCACGGGTTATCGATGGCAGCAGCAGACGCGAGCGGCGGCCGGTGCGAGCAGCCGTGGGCCGCGGAAGTGGACGGAGCAGGGGCCAGGGCACGGCCATGGCGAGGCAGCGTGTGGGCCAGAGCGAGCGTGTGTGTGCGGATGCAGAACTCCAGCGTGGCCATGGCGACGGAGCTCGCGGGAACGGCACTATAGGCACGTATCAACAAAGGGGAGAGGGGGATTTGGGGTAGGAGCTCACATCGCGGCTGTAGAGGTGCAAAGCGAGCCCGGGGGAGGCTCGATGGTGGCCGGGAGCAGCAGACAACGCCGGATTTGACGGGGAGGTCCGGCGGCCGGAGAGGAAGAGGCTGATCCGCTTGACTTGGTGCATTCCAGCTCGAAGTAGCGGTCGTAGAGGATGTAGAGGAGGCTGGCGGAGTCCGTGGACAGGGCTTCAGGTGCCGAGGAGGACGGTGGCCGCACCGGCGAGCTTGGCCATGGCGGTTGCGGTGGTGGTTGTGGCGGATCTGGGTGAGGATGGGAGACAGAGGCCGAGAGGGGGAGGGGAGAGCGAGGGGGCGAGCAAGCGGATCTGGGTGGGGTAGCTAGGGGGAGAGGGGCGGTCTTAGCCCCTCAGGCGTTGCCAACGGAGGTGGCTCGGTGGCGACGCGAGCGCGCGCCCTCTCGGTCGGGTGAGCAGTGAAGAAGACGACCGAGGGGGAAGTGGGCTGGGTTAGGCCGGCCTGTTGGGCTAACGCCCAATGGGGTAGGGGAGGCCTTCATTTCCTTTTTATTTTTCTGCTTTTCTTTTACAGACAGGGTTTTGTAATATTTGGGGCGCCGAAATGATTTTTGTAGAATATGGGAATTGTCCACATAAATACAATGCAATGTTTGGCATTGCCACAAAAAGTTTGGAAGAAGTTTGAATTAGTTTGAAATTGCATAAAATGGATAAGCAATTAATTTGCTGATTTGGCAATGCTTTAAATTGCTATAGTCCACCTTAGCTTGGAGGTGATGTTGGATTCCTTAACAATCATTTGTTATGGAATTTTTACGAAATGAAGAACTATTTTGCAACAACTTTTGCGCAACTTCAAAGTTCACTTGCAAATTGAATGTGATTTCAAAGTGGAATTTCAAATGAGATTTGAATCAAATTTGATCAAGTCCTGTTTAGCAAAATGATTAGCTTAATCATGGAGGATTACTATAGCATGACACTGGGGGTGTTACAAATCTCCTTCACTACAAGAAATCTCGTCCCGAGATTTAAGAGGTGGAGTAAGGGGGAAGTTCTGGTTACGGAACTCTAACGGATATTCTCGTATTGGTTGCTCTTCCTGAAGAAGTTGATCCCTTTTGTTGATGTCTTCATTTCTCTGCTTCAGGTCATGATGATAACGTCGGCATCCTTTCTTCGGGAATTTCATCGTACTTACGTATAAGTAAGGGACGGCTCTACAACGATAGGATGTCATAAGGGGTAACCTTCTGGGGTTATCCCATGAATGAACACACGAGTATCTCTCGAGTTAAACAAATGAAACACATCGAGAGCAAGGTAAGAAGGTACAACAATAAGTTCCAATCGGATAGACAAATGTTCGATGCCTGAAACATAGTGTGTAAGGGGTTTAGAGCAACGGGAATAAGTATTGTGTTTGATACTAGAGTAGATAATTAGGAAGGTGGCTCGTGAATTACATACGAAGCCAAGAGCAAATGATACTTTAGAATCAAGGTTGTACAGGAGAGTCAGGTTTCGATCCTGTGGAACTATGGGTTATGGGCCCACCATGTGGGTTAAAAGTAGGAAGGGTGCTGGCATCTTGCACGATCATGATAGCAAGGCATGTTAAAGGATAACCTGTCAGTTATGTCAGCAACAACGTTGGTACCAAGGGCGAGGGACGAAGAGAACCATTTTCCTGCTCATTGAACGAGGCGGACCAATAGGCAAAGTTGTCATCCATCAGTGGTTACCAGAATATCAACAACAATAGTAACAGGGTTTTACTGTAAGAGTTGCACACCAAGATGTTTATTTAAGCAGAAGGATATTACTGCTTAGATCATATAGATCACAAGAAAGGTTTAAACAAAACAATGGAAATGAAAATGTGATTATTAATTTAATCAGAACCATGGAAAGGAAAATGTGTTTAAACACAAATATCAGGGGTATATTATTCCCAAGGACAAGCAGAGGATGACATCCATGAAAAGGTAGTAGATTACCTTTTAGGTAAAGGGGAGAGGAAATTCATGACGTTACCCATACAACAGTGTTTGGATAGTGATCAAGAAACATTTAGCATTGCGCCTATAAATGGTTTTAAAGAGGTTCGGAGTACCACAATCATGCTTTGGTATAACATTGACATGCTCATCAGGTAAAGGTCGGACCTTGGGAACACAAAGGATCCATCGGAATTTTTAGAACATATCATGCTATTTTATCAGGGAAAAGATGAGGAGGTGGCCGATGGGTTCAGTAGCAATCCATCGACATGTCAAAAAGGATGTATTCCCAAAATTAATATGATCAAGTTTGTGTTGGGGGGGAAGACAAGAATGTTTTCGATGCTGACACAAATCATCGAGTCGCACGGATGGTATTTCTAGCCATGAATTCAATTGACATCTCTGAAAAGCCAAAGTGTTGACGGTGATCACGACAAATTTTGTCGAGAGACTCAATGAAGATGCCATCGAGCAGAAAAGGAAGGATGAAGTGAAAGGCTATGAGAACCACGGATTCGACACAAGCTCGAAGTCAAGCTTGTTGTTCGAGGTGAAATGATAAGATGAGGAAGATCGACGTAAGCTTAGCTCATCGTCGGAAGTTGCTCCGGGCATAAGGACCAGGTAGCACAGTTAAAAGTTGACACGATAAAAATATTGCCGATCAGGATAGGAATGATGTGATGGAGTATCATTCCAATGAGAATTCACAAGAGGTAGTGCAATGACACAATATCCTCGAGATAACAGGGGGCAATACTCGAGGTAGATCAAAATAGAGGTTGGACAGATGAAATGATCGGCAGAAGGCAAGTTTTTAACTTGTCCAGGAAATGGAATCAAGGAGAAAATATGGTCGGAACCACGATTGCAAAGAATCAATTTAAAGATGCAAGATGAGCTTATACCAAGGGAATAATTAATTTAAGAGAAGCTTTAATGATAAGATCTACATCGTGTCCATGGGCATGAACACAAAGTTCAAGGTCGACTCCCACTTCTTCAATGCATAACCTTTCATTCACTCCTCGTTTTCGAAGAAATTGTAGTGCAGAAGATTTATCTGGCGAAGTACCAGAAGAGTAAGACTCACATCTCTTTTGAGTTCACACGGATTAGGGAAGGCATAGGTTTAACCCGTAGGGGTATCTTAGGAACACCTACCACTAACTTCCAGAGCATATAACATCAGCTCAATAGCAGAGCATGGTTGACAATAAGCAAAGGATACAATTTACCGAAGGCAATATGTATCAGGGGAAGAGCGCACGAGATTTTGAATATGAAGGACATTGCTGGGTAATAATCCAACAAAGGATTCAGCGGTCCTCAATGGATCTGATGTGAGTATCAGTACTCAATCAGAAGAGGGAAAGAATGCAAAGGCATCAGATTATAGAAACAGCTGAATAATTCGACATTCAAATTCAAGGGAACTAGGTGGACAATCATTACAACATGATTGGCCGAGATCCAACTCATGTCTAGAATGACGTATGAGCCGGAAGGTCAAATTTCAGGGTTCAACTGACTATTGCGAGCAATCGCAACATAAAGAATCAATAGGCTCAGGATGACAAGGACAAAGGATGTTAATGAATATTGCTAGACATATGGATTTAACCATAATGCAGGCGGACAAGACTTTCGGGAGTACTAGGCTACAAAGGATCTTTGGGAGATTGAATTGCATTCGAAGAATTTTGTGAGACATAAGATCAACTGGGGATGAACGAATCCCCGATAAGTGTGAGGAATTTTTTGTAGGGTTATTCAGGAGGAAAAGAGCTGCAAGGAAGTCGGAAAAAGGATTCTCGAAAGTCGGACAATACTTTTGGTTATCTTGTAATATCAAGAGCAACAGGGAATGACTGTATGAATGGTAAGTGTACATAGCTATCCATAAGGATATATCGATGCTAGGGTATTGCAAAAGCGACGGGCACAAAGTCCCAAGAGAACAACGTAGAGTATCTTCGGAATCTTCTGATGCAGCAGGCGATCATCTATAATAAGGGGCTCTCTGGGAGGAAGTAGTTACGAGATCCTAATGTTAGTGTTAGAAAAATAGTTTAACCCGAAAGGAAGAGAGATCAGAGTCCCAGAGTATAGACGAGGAGTAAAAGATCCTAATACCACCCAATGGCGACGTGGGTCTGTAAGCCACACAACCAATGTTAGTAAAAGTTCTTCAGTGACTAGACTCAACTTCGGCCAAGGAGTTTGAAAGGGCGCTACCTACAGGCAGTCGGCTCTGATACCAACTTGTGATGCCCTCGATTCAATCGTACACTAATCATACACGCAAATGTGTACGATCAAGATCAAGGACTCACGGGAAGATATCACAACACAACTCTAGACACAAATTAAAATCATACAAGCTTTATATTACAAGCCAGGGGCCTCGAGGGATCGAATACATAAGCTTAGCAACACAAGAGTCAGCAGAAGCAACAATATCTGAGTACAGACATGAGTTAGACAAGTTTTCCTGAAGAAGGCTAGCACAAAAGCAACAACGATCGAAAAGGCAAGGCCTCCTGCCTGGGAGCCTCCTAACTACTCCTGGTCGTCGGCGATCTCCATGTAGTAGCAGGCATCGGCGGTGACATCTGGCTCTTGGGCTCCGACATCTGGTTGCATCAATCGGAAAGAAGAAGAAAGGGGGAAAAGGGGGAGCAAAGCAACCGTGAGTACTCATCCAAAGTACTCGCAAGCAAGGATCTACACTACATATGCATCGGTATCAATGAAAAGGGTTGTATATGTGGACTGGACTGCAGAATGCCAGAAGAGAAGGGGAAAGCCTAGCCTATCGAAGACTAGCATCTTCTGGAAACCACCATCTTGCAGCAACAGGAGGGAGTAGAGTAGCATAAAGTAAAGTAGTAGAAGTGTTATCAACCTCGGCCAGAGATCCTTTCTCGACTCCCTGCGAGAAAGCAATCCCAGAGCCATACTATCCATTTATCACCTCATATCCAAGTCTCATCTGAAGTATCCAGTTCTAGTTGTATCGATCGGGATACAACTCCAAGTGTCCATTACCGTAGGACAGGATATCGATAGATCTTTTCTTCCCTGCAGGGGTGCACCAACTTACCCACCACGCTCGATTAACTCTGGCCGGACACACTTTCCTGGGTCATGCCCGGCCTTGGCCAAACAATATGCCGCAACCCGACCTAGGCTCAATACAGAGGTCAGCACGCCGGACTAAACCTATGCCCCCAGGGGTCATGGGCCATCGCCCCGGGAACTCCTGCACGTGGCGAATGCGGCCGGTGAGCAGACCTAGCTATCTCCTTCAAAGAGGCAGGTGCTTACGCAGTCCAACCCGGCGCGCGCCGCTCAGTCGCTGACGTCTATTAAGCTTCGGCTGATGCATACGACGCAGAACGCCCATACTATGCCCACGTGATGGTTAGTGCTATCAGGCCAGAGGCCCCTTGGATCAAATATCCAAATCATAGTGGATTAGGAACGCGCGGTAACAACCAGAGGCTCACGAAAGATGTGACCCCGTTGCCCCGTCTCGAGGAATTGCGGCAAGGGCTAGGAATGCCCGGCCACGCCTCGTAATTATCTCGCGGGCACCCTCCAGGTCAACCCGTCTCCACATCACTCGCAGGTACCCCTCAGGGTCGACCCGCCATTCCAAGTAACAGTTGTAAATTCCAAGTATCCGTGTGTCCAAACATCAAGGGGAAAACCCGAGGAATCACCCCTGGTGAATTCCACTCGATGTAATCATCAAGGTAAACGTAAGAGGAACCACCCCCGAGGTTCACACTTGAGGGGTTGCACGACAGAGTCGTATCGGAAGTGGTTAAGGAGGAAATCACCCTCGATGACCACGACCGAATAGCTACACTACAGGGTTAACATCAGAAGTGATGAAGAGGTCTCACCCTTGGCACTCGATAGTAACCCATTAGTGTCGAGCAATTAACGGGAAAGTGATGTGCGGTGTCGGGGCCTGGTCTTCGACCCGGTTGATCGGGTCTTCGATGATGAAGCAGGGGCAACAAGGACAAGGTGGGGGTCACTGATGGATCACTAACTAACCTATACTAAGCAGTTTAGGATAAGCAGGTAAGGTACAACATCAGATACAAAAGCAGGCTATGCATCAGAATAGGAGCAAACAATAACAGTAGCAAAATCTAATGCAAGCATGAGAGAATTGAATGGGCGATATCGGGATGATCAAAGGGGGGGGGGCTTGCCTGGTTGCTCTGGCAAGGAGGGGTCGTCGTCGACGTAGTCGATCACAGGGGCAGCATCGGTCTCGGGGTCTACCGGAGAGAAGAGGGGGAAGAAACAATAAATATAAAGCAGACAAAGCACCACAAAGCATAACATGGCAATATGTTGTGCCGGGTGTGACCTAACATAAGGCTACACGATATAGGTGAAGGGGGAATTCAACCAGGAATGTTTTCCCGGTTCCGGACCTGTGTCAGACAGATGACCGGAGGGGGAATGTTCCATGTTCAGATAGTTAGAGGCATCTGATAGGTAAACGGACCGCGTATTTGGATTCGTCTCATCGTTCTGAGCAACTTTCATGTATAAAACTTTTTCATCCGAGTTACGGTTCATTTACTACGAATTTCTAAAGATTTTAGCATTTTTCTGAAGTTCCTAGATTTATTATTAAATAGAATTAAAAACAGAATATACATTTTATACTCAGCACGGGCTAGCCACAGCCAATGACATGTGGGCCTAGGGGCTTGGTTGACCCAGTCAATTAGTCCAGTCACAGTTGACTAGTCAACTGTTGACTGGTCAAACCTGGGTAGTGGGGCCCAAGTATCATTCTCACAGATTTAGTATTTTCCTTTTAAAGAGATAACTAGAGGTGGGGTCTACCTGTCATTGACAGGGGGTACTTTAAATTAGTTTAAAATCTAATCTAAGTTAATGGCCTTGGGCCCACGGGTCAGTAGTAGTGGGGGTTAGTTTAGGGGGGTGGTTTAGCCCCGTAGTTAAACTGGGCCGCCCCCCGTGGACAGAGGCCAAGCCAGCGGCGGCCTCGCTGGGACGCCCGCGCCGGAGGGGCCTCGTCGAGGGGCGACGAGCGGCGCCGGCAGCATAGCACGGCGAGCAGAAGGCAGAGCAGCGCAGCAGCCAGCAGGGGTGAGCGGCCCGCGCGAGCGCGCGCGGAGGGGTGAGCAGGCCGAGCGCGCAGCAGCAGCAGGCACGGATTATCGGCGGCAGCAGCAGACGCGAGCGGCGGCCGGTGCGAGCAGCCGTGGGCCGCGGAAGTGGAGGGAGCAGGGCCGGGGCACGGCCATGGCGAGGCAGCGTGTGGGCCAGAGTAGGCGTGCGTGTGCGGATGCAGAACTCCAGCGCGGCCATGGCGACGGAGCTCGTGGGAACGGCACTACAGGCATGTATCAACAAAGGGGAGATGGGGATTTGGGGTAGGATCTCACATTGCGGCTGTAAAGGTGCAAAGCGAGCCCGGGGAGGCTCGGTGGTGGTCGGGAGCAGCAGACGACGCCGGATTTGACGAGGAGGTCCGGCGGCCAGAGAGGAAGAGGCTGATCCGCTTGACTTGGCGCATTCCAGCTCGCAGTAGCGGTCGTAGAGGATGTATAGGAGGCCGGCGGAGTCCGTGGACAGGGCTTCAAGCGCCAAGGAGGACGGTGGCCGCGCCGGCGAGCTTGGCCATGGTGGTTGCGGTGGTGGTTGTGGCGGATCTGGGTGAGGATGGGAGAGACAGGCCGAGAGGGGGAGGGGAGAGCGAGGGGGCGAGCAGGCGGATCTGGGTGGGGTAGCTAGGGTTCGAGGGGGAGAGGGGCGGTCTTATCCCCTCAGGCGTTGCCAGCGGAGGTGGCTCGGTGGCGACGCGAGCGCGCGCCCTCTCGGTCGGGTGAGCAGTGAAGAAGACGACCGAGGGGGAAGTGGGCTGGGTTAGGCCGGCCTGTTGGGCTAAGGCCCAATGGGGCAGGGGACGCCTTCATTTCCTTTTTATTTTTCTGCTTTTCTTTTACAGAGAGGGTTTTGTAATATTTGGGGCGCCGAAATGTTTTTTTGTAAAATATGGGAATTGTCCACATAAATACAATGCAATGTTTGGCACTGCCACAAAAAGTGTGGAAGAAGTTTGAATTAATTTGAAATTGCATAAAATGGATAAGCAATTAATTTGCTGATTTGGCAATGCTTTAAATTGCTATAGTCCACCTTAGCTTGGAGGTGATGTTGTTTTCCTTAACAATCATTTGTTATGGAATTTTTACGAAATGAAGAACTATTTTGCAACAACTTTTGTGCAACTTCAAAGTTCACTTGCAAATTGAATGTGATTTCAAAGTGGAATTTCAAATGAGATTTGAATCAAATTTGATCAAGTCCTGTTTAGCAAAATGATTAGCTTAATCATGGAGGGTTACTATAGCATGACACGGGGGGTGTTACATATCCCGGATAAGCAATGGCTCATCACAGACGTACTTCTCCGACAAGCTGTCGAAGAACTCCTGCACCTGATCCGCCGCCGGCTCGGCCCAATTTGGGTCAAGGCCATGCGCGTTGAAGTCTGGCATCATGGCGATGATGTCGGTTTGGCGAGAGTTGTTGCTCAGCGGGACCACCCCCGGCGTCAACCCGAACAAGGGCCCCTTGGCGACCTTGCCGACCTTCGCGGCCTTGCTGGTCCTCTCAGCCCTGCCGTCATGGTGCACGTCGAGCTGAAAAAGCCTCTGGCAAAAGTGGGCGTGCCCCATCACCGTGAAGTTGTGGTTCAAGCGAGGGCGAAGCCTCATGATGTCGGCCGCATTCCTGAAGAGCCAGGCCGGCCTCCCCTTGTTATGTAGTGGAGCGATTCGGCGACGGATGAAATCCACCCCAATCATCTCAAGGGTGAGCCCGGTCACGGTGAGGCGATGGATCCTGGTGGTGGCGACCGTGAGCTTCTCATCCTTGGCGTCGACATCACCCCAATCATCTCTGCGAACCGGCGGCGCCTGGCGAACCCGGCAAAATTCCTGCGGGTCCTCCTCCTCAATCCAGCACCACCGGCTCCGCCACTCCTCCCACCTCTCCTTCTGAGCGCCCTCCAGATATGTACCCTTCCCCTGGCTCCTTGGGATCCAGGCGACACAACCGGAGATGGTGCCTCCCTTTTGGATACGAGGATAGAAGTAGTGGCGGAAGAGCGCCGTCCTGGGATGCACTCCGGCGAAGCCCTCGCAGACATGGGCAAAAAGGGCCATGCATGCCACGGCATTTGGAGTGAAATCCAGAAGGTGGAAGCCATAGGTGTGCATGACGTCATTGAATAAATCGGAGAAAGGGGGCAGAGCCCGCAGGAAAAGTAATTAATGAAGAAGGGGTACCGATTCGGGCCGGCCTCGGCGAAACCAGCGGGGATGATGCATGTGGCAGGGTGCCCCTTCGTCTTACACCCCCATAGGGGCTTGAAGTAGTCCCAGAGGTGGACCGCATCGACTGTCGAAGGAAAGTAGGCGAGTTGCGTCCGCCGCGCCGCCAACTCGCTCTCTGCGCCTCCTTCTCCTCGGAATCTGTGGCCACTCCCTTGCCCCTACTGGTTTTGGGCGCCATGGCAGCTGGAGGGGGGCGAAGAATCGAGAGCAATGGGGGCGGCGGCGGCGAGCTGAGGCAAGAGAGTTTTTTCTTTGAGGAAGAAGAGAGGGACGGCGGTTCTGAGATTGGAGAAGGCATAGGGGGGTAAATGGGCGTCGCGCCTGCAGTTTCTCCTTTTCTATGGGGAAGGCGCGGGCCGCTTCGTTACCATTTACCGCGATGTGACGCATGAGGGCAGCGACCGCCCCACGCATGACCCCCATGTCACGCACAACCCCACGTCGTGCATTCAACGCGGGTCATGGGGAAGCGCGACGGGCGAGGGAATTACCACAGTAAAACTCCGCCCCGCATGCCCGCGCACCTTTATCGGCCCGGCCCAACAACGCAATGCGCTTATGTGTGGCCCAGGCCCGGGGGCTCCTGCGGTGTACAAAAGTAGGGGCTCTCCTTTTTACCCCTTTACTTGTGCACGGGCAGTCAGAGCCACACCTGATGGCACACTAAGTAGGGCAGAGGAGGGAAGCAAAACCGCAAGACAACCAAAGCAACGCCAAGACCAGAGACACAAAGAGCAAGAGGGCGAGGTGGACTCCCCCGGAAAGATCCTTGCTGGGGCGGCCTCCGCAGCCTCGGCAAGAGCCTTGCCGGGGCAACTTGCCCAACGCCATCAGAGCGCGCCACCCTTAGCCCAAGGGTTCCAACACCATCAACCACATTGGAACCAAGGCTCTGGAGGCACCTCCATGGTGGCATGCAGATCTTTGTGAAGATCATAAGCACACAAGATCAAATGAGGACCAGAAGACGACGATCCTCGGCAAGATCCTTGCCGAGGAAATCCACGAGACCCCCGGCAAGATCCTTGTCGGGGACGACCGCGATGCCACGGCAAGACCCTTGCCGAGGACACCTGCGGGGCCACTGCCAAGCCCACGTCTGCCAAGACTCCATCACCGTTCCCATATAGCTCCCAGCTCAACCAACTGGGCAGACACCCGCGTGGCGACGCGCGGCCTCCAGGCCAACTCAGCAAGCACCTGCGTGGTGGCATGCAGATCTTCGTGAAGACTCTGCCATCGCGCCAGCCCAGCAGCCAGCCAACGTGGCACTACAATGCCTCATCAGCTCGGACGCGCGTCAGAGCCAGGCGAGGCGGCGACAGCTGGGACGAGCTTCCTTGCCGTCCCCGATAAAGCAAGAAGGGCACGTCGGCAGCGCATTAAATGCGTTTGTCCGACGGTGCCAGAGGATAGACTTAACCACTGTATGCCTTTCCACCTCCTGTGTGCCACTATGGTGACCCCTTTTGACTATAAAAGGAGGCCCGAGGCGTACTGGGAAAGGATTCGGATCTTTTGAACTACGCACGCACCCCAGCTAGTTCGAGAGCTCAAGAACACTCAAATATACACCAAAGCAGGACTAGGGTATTACGCATCCTTGCGGCCCGAACCTGGGTAAACGATCTTTGTGCTGACTACCAGGCCCGCTCTTTGCACAACCCCGCTCCCGCCAACCGTGGAAGGGATCCCAGTGATTCCATAGGTGTCGTTTCCACCGACACTATACCATGCCAGTGATTTTCCCTTCAAAGATAAAGGGAAAACCTTTTACATAACTTCATCCCTGGGTAAACCTGCAAGCTTGAACAATCCACAAATTTGTTCTACATATATCAAGTGCATATGAGGATGTTCAGTTCCATCTCCTGCATAAGGATTAGCTAGCAGTTGTTCTATCATACCCGAAGAGCTGGAAGGGAATTTTTAGAAAAGGCGTTTTCTAGTGATTGCTTACATTAAAGTGATGAAGATATTAAAATGATTGGTGTCTCTTCTATTGATTCCTTGTTTAGTAAAATTAAGATTGATGAAAAATGGACTGAAGAAGAGTCAATTTTAGCAAGAAGGCATCCCGATAATTCGGAGGGTGAAAATCTTGTTGCGAAAATTGATAAAAGTGGGTTTGAAGAGGTCAAAACATTAACTAGTGATGTGCCCACTCTTTTGGATTACAAAGACTTTAATTATGATGGTTGCTCTTTGATTGCTTGTATTTCTTTGTTGCAATCCATGATAAATTCACCCCAAGCTTATGAACAAAATAAAGCTTTTACTAAACATATTGTTGATGCTATGATGAAAGCTTTAGAAGAAAGTTGGAATTAGAAGTTTCAATTCCTAGAAAATTACATGATGAGTGGGAACCTACTATCAAAGTCAAGATTAAAAATTATGAGTGTTTTGCTTTTATGTGACTTGGGTGCTAGTGTTTCTACAATTCCAAAATCTTTATGTGATGTGCTTGCTCTTACATATATTGAAGAGTGTTCTTTAAATTTGCACTTGGCGGATTCTACTATTAAAAAGCCTATGGGAAGAATTAATGATGTTCTTATTCTTGCAAATAGGAATTATGTGCCCATAGATTTTATGGTTCTTGATATTGATTGCAATCGGTTTTGTCCAATTATTCTTGGTAGACCGTTTTTACGCATTATTGGTGCCGTGATTGATACGAAAGAAGGCAATATTAAATTTCAATTTCCACTAAGGAAGCGTATAGTTGCTTTGTTCCAATATTATAGTTGCTTTGTTTAATTTTCTAAAATCAATTACCATTCTATAGCCTAGGGGTGGGCATAAAAACCGACGAACCGAAGACCGAACCGATGCCGAAACCGAAAAACCCGAATTTTCGGATTTTGTTGATGCTACAGTAAAATTCGGTTTTCAATTGTACTACCCGAATTAAATTCGTACAGTTCGGTTTTACACTGTTAACCAAAAGATAAACCGAGGTAACGTGATGGCACGCACTAAATCCTACCGCCCAGGTAGTGCGCGAGTGCGCATGGCCGCATTTTTGTTTGAGCGTAGTGCGAGTGCGCATGGCCGCATGTGCAGAGTCAGACAGCTTGTACCTCTCTTGGGCCTTCCACGTACATGCAACTATCCACGGCCCACACTTTTTAATAGTTTCTCTAGCCAGCATAGTACGTCACTTCATTTGGAATTATCCCACCTCGCCTAGCTACTTGGGATGAGACCGTGAGCTTGCCTACATAAGAAGGCAGGGTACGACAGGTACAATGCACACAACAGTTTACTATTTCTATAGTTAATTGTTCAGTGCATGCCGTAAAAGTATGTTTTCTGTACGTGATCTCTAATTCGGTTAAAACTGAAAACCGAACCGAAACAACCGGTTAACCGAAATTTCGGTTAGTTGAATTTTTGTGTCTATTTCGGTTTTCACTCTCGCTAACTGAATTCATAAAAAAATAGTAGAAACCTAAATTTCGGTCTCTACCGAACGCCCAGGCCTACTATAGCCTGTAACAATTCTTTGTGGAATAAGGTCATTCTTATCATTAGGAACAACAGTTATACCTCCTTTCTTAGGAACACAATGAACAGGACTTACCCATCTACTATCAGCTATAGGATAGATTATACCTGCTTCCAGAAGTTTTAATATTTCCGTTCTTACCACTTCTTTCATCTTCAGATTTAACCGACGTTGGTGATCAACAACGAGTTTAGCATCAGGTTCCATATTAATTTTGCGCTGACATAGAGTGGGACTAATGCCCTTTAAATCATCAAGAGTATATTAATCCCTACCCGTCCTCGAGTAGGTAAATGATAAAAGAAATAATTTATGAAGTGTGAATGCTAGCAAAGTGCACAAGTTTGATCAATGACAATTTCAATCACTTTTCCTAGCATCATAACAACAATTCTTTTTTATAGAATTTCTCATGTTAAAGTAGCAACCAATTAACATGATAAGGTTCAAACAATGAATTCTCTTGAAACTCAACAACCTATGTTCTCAATCACCAAGCAATTACAATTCAACTTATTCAACAAAGTTTAAGTAAGAGCTCCACATACTCAACCATCTTATAGTCTTCTATGATTGCTAACACTCACCGCATACACATGAGCAAAACGTTTCAACCAGACACATAGAAAGATAGGGGCTTATTGTTTTGTCTCCCAACGTATTCACCTCAAGGGTGATGTCAACAATAATAACTCATGCTACTCATACCCAACTGGATATATGTGCCTAGATCTTTCCTCGCCACATGATGCTTGCCAAAAGAGAAAAATAAAAAGGAATAGAGGGAAAAACTTTGACTCATGCATAAAAGTAAATACATAAAGTAAAAGATAGGCCCTTCGTAGAGGTAAGCAGAGGTTGCCATGCGCTTATTTGTTTGTATGCTCAACCCCTTAGTGCAAAAGAAAGTCACATTGTATTGCCCCTTGTGATGGCAACCTTTATTATGCAGTCTGTCGCTTTTATTCTTCACCATCTCAAGTTCGTACAACGCTCAATTTTATCTTACACTAAATGATCTCACTTTTAGAAGCAATTTTTATTGCCTTATTGCACCGATGACAACTTACTTGAAGGATCTTGCTCAATCCATAGGTAGGTATGGTGTACTCTTGAAAATAAGATTTGGGTTTAAGGGTTTTGGATGCACAAGCAGTATCTCTACTTAGTGCGGAATTTTTGGCTAGCAAATATGGGGGCAAGCACCACATGTTGAAGGATCTATGACAATATAACTTCTATGTGAATATGAACAAACATAAATCATTACGTTGTCTTCCTTGTCCAACGTCAACAATTTTGGCATATAAAATTTTGATGAGGGCTCACGATCACAAAAGATTTCCATGATAGTGTATTTGCATGTGAAAGTTCTCTTCCTTCTACTAATCATTCAGGAATTGCTTGTATGACCAATATTGTGATTGTCAAGCTTCAAAAGATTTCACTTTCTAAACCGAATGTGAAGCTACCACTTGGCATGATATGAACATATAATTTGAACTTTATTTCATTCAATTTACTCATAGGATATAAGTGAAGCACAAGAGCAATTCCATAGAAAAGAGCTTCGTTGACGGGATGTAAATGCCGCTTACCTAGCCTCTCTGGCAACTATTTGAGGAATATTTTATTTAAAAACTGTCAGTTCTAAGTATTTTATTAAAACAGCAAGCAAAACAAAACAAAATGACATTTCAAGCATAGCACACATCATGTGAACAAGAAAAAACTTAGGTTCAACCGATACTAACCGATAATTGTTGAAGAAGAAAGGTGGGATGCCTACCGGGGCGTCCCCAAGCTTAGATGCTTGAGACTTCTTGAAATATTATCTTGGGATGCCTTGGGCATCACCAAGCTTGAGCTTTTGTGTCTTGTTAATTCCTTTTATATCACGGTTTCCCTAAATCTTAAAAACTTCGTCCACACAGAACTCAACAAGAACTCGTGAGATAAGTTAGTATAAACCAATACAAAAACCTTATCATTCTCTACTGTAGCAAATCACTAAAATTATTATTCAACATTGCATACTAAATGCCTCTGCATATTTAATACTCATATCCTCAAATAGAATCATTAAACAAGCAGACATATGCAAACAATGCAACCATAACAACAATCTGCCAAAACAGTACAGTCTGTAAAGAATGCAAGAGTATCAATACTTATTTAACTCCAAAAATTATGAAAATTTACCACACTATAGAAAATTTGTTTTAGCTTATTGTGCAAACAAATTCAACATTTTATCACATTCTAACTTTTCTCGGGAATTTTTGCAACAGTGATAAACTTTCTGTTTTGAAACAGCAACATGTAGACTTGCAAAATAAGCAAGGTAAAGGCTATCCTTGACATTTTTATTGGAAATAAAGATGCAAAACATTATTCTAAATAACAGCAAGAAAATCATAGCAAAATAAAATGACGCTCCAAGCAAAACACATATCATGTGACGAATGAAAACATAGCTCCAAGTGAGGTTACCGATAATGTTCGAGACGAAAGAGGGGATGCCTTCCGGGGCATCCCCAAGCTTAGTTGCTTGGATCTTACTTGAATATTACCTTGGGGTGCCTTGGGCATCCCCAAGCTTAGGGTCTTGTCACTCCTTATTCTCCTCATATTGATATCTCACCCAAAACTTGAAAACTTCAATCACACAAAACTTAACGGAACTTCGTGAGATAGGTTAGTATGATAAAGAGCAAACCATTTCACTTCGGTATTGTCAAATACAAGATTCATAATTGTTTCCACACAATGCCTACTGTAGCATATCATTTCCACAATTTATATTGAGCAATATAAGTCATAGAAACTAGAAAACAAGCAAACTATGCATTGAAAACAGAATCTGTCAAAAACAGAACAGTCTGAAGTAATCTGTACTCCAACCATACTTTGGCTACTCCAAAAATTCTGAAAATATAGTACAACATAGAGAATTTATATATCTATCACCTGTAAAAAAATCAGATCAAAAGCACGTTCCAGTGAATTTTCAAATTTCCTGGACTGGGCGCAAAAGTTTCTGTTTTGCACAGATTCAAGTCAACTATCATCCACACTATCCCAAAGGCTTTACTTGGCACTTTATTGGAACAAAAGCTATTAACATGATTAATACAATAGCCTAATCATGTGAACACACAAAAACAGTAGGTAAAAGTGTTGGGTTGTCTCCCAACAAGCGCTTTTCTTTTATGCCTTTTAGCTAGGCATGATGGTTTCAATGATGCTCGCATAGAAGATATGAATTGAAACAGGAAGAGAACATCATGAAGCACATGGCAAGCACATTTAATTCTAACCCACTTCCTATGAATAGGGATTTTGTGAGCAAACAACTTATGGGAATAAGAATCAATCAGCATAGGAAGGCAAAACAAGCATAACTTCAAAACTTTCAACACATAGAGAGGAAACTTGATATTATTGCAATTCCTACAAGCATAAGTTCCTCCCTCATAATAATTTTCAGTAGCATCATGAAGAAACTCAACAATATAACCATCACATAAAGCATTCTTTTCATGACACAAAAGCATAGAAAACTTATTACTCTCCACATAAGCAAATTTGTTCTCATCAATAGTAGTGGGAGCAAACTTAACAAAATAACTATCATGAGAGTGAAAATTAAAATTATGATGACAAGTTTCATGGTTATCATTATTCAATATAGCATACATGTCATCACCGTAATCATCATAGATAGCAACTTTGTTTTCATAATCAATTGAAACCTCTTCTGAAATAGTGGAATCGTCATTAAATAAAGTCATGACCTCTCCAAATCCACTTTCATCATTGTAATCATGAAAAATAGGAGGCATGCTATCATCACAATAATTTTTCTCATCAAAACATGGGGGACAAAATATATCATGTTCATCAAACATAGCATCCCCAAGCTTATGGCTTTGCATATCACTAGCATCATGGATATTCAAAGAATTCATACTAGCAACATTGCAATCATGCTCATCATTCAAATATTTTGTGCCAAACATTTTATTCACTTCTTCTTATAACAATTGAGCACAATTTTCCAATCCATCATTTTCAAGAAAGGTATTATAAAGATGATCAATAATATGATGCAACCTCAATTCCATTTTTATGTAATTTTCTTTTATAAACCAAACTAGTGATAAAACAAGAAACTAAAAGATTCAATTGCAAGATATAAAGATATACCTTCATGCACTCACCTCCCCGGCAACGGCGCCAGAAAAAAGCTTGATGTCTACTACGCAACTTGTTCTTGTAGACTTGTGTTGGGCCTCCAAGCGCAGAGTTTTGTAGGACAGTAGCAATTTTCCCTCAAGTGGATGACCTAATGTTTATCAATTCGTGGGAAGTGTAGGATGAAGATGGTCTCTCTCAAACAACCCTGCAACCAAATAATAAAAAGTCTCTTGTGTCCCCAACACACCCAATACAATGGCAAATTGTATAGGTGCACTAGTTCGGCGAAGAGATGGTAATAAAAGTGTAGTATTGATGGTAGAAATATATTTTTATAATCTGAATAAATAAAAACAGCAAGGTAGCAAATAGTAAACGGGCACAAAAACGGTATTGCAATGCTTGAAAATGAGGCCTAGGGTCCATACTTTCGCTAGTGCAACCTCTCAACAATGCTAATATAATTGGATAATATAAACACCCCTCAAAGTGTGATGAAGAATCAATCCAAAGTTCCTATCTAGCGGAGAACATAAGAATAAATTGTTTGTAGGGTACGAAACCACCTCAAAGCTATTCTTTTCGTTCGATCTATTCAAGAGTTCGTACTAAAATAACAAAATGCTATTCTTTCCGTTCGATCTGTCCTAGAGTTCGTACTAAAATAACACCAAAGAAAATTTATATTCATAATACTCAATCCAACACAAAGAACTTCAAAGAGTGCCCCAAGATTTCTACCGGAGAAACAAAGACAAGAACGTACATCAACCCCTATGCATAGATTACCCCAATGTCACCTCGGGAATCCGCGAGTTGAGTGCCGAAATATATATCAAGTGAATCAATACGATACCCCATTGTCTCCACAAGTATTCAATTGCAAGACATACATCAAGTGTTCTCAAATCCATAAAAGTATTCAATCCGATAACAACGAAATCTCAAAGGGAAAAACTCAATTCATCACAACAAGATAGAGAGGGGAAAACACCATATGATCCGACTATATTAACAAAGCCCGCGATATATCAAGATCGTGACATCTCAAGAACACGAGAGAGAGAGATTAAACACATAGCTACTGGTACAAACCCTTAGCCTCGAGGGTGGACTACTCCCTCCTCATCGTGGTGGCCGCCGGGAGGATGAAGATGGCCATCGGAGATGATTCCCCCCTCCGCCAGGGTGCCAGAATGGGGTCTAGATTGGTTTTCAGTGGCTACAGAGGCCTACGGTGGTGAAACTTCTGATCTAGGTTTATTTCTGATGGTTTCTCTATTTATAGGATTTTTGGGCGTCGGTTTCACGGTAAGATGGGCCTCTAGGTGAGAACAACCCACCGGGGCACGGCCAGCCCACCAGGCGCGCCCTGGTGGGTTGTGCCCTCCTCGTGGCTCTTCTGGCCCTCCCACAAATCTTCGGGGGTCTCTTTTGTTCCACAAAAATGTCAAAAAGTTTCGTCCAATTTTGATAACTTTTATTTCAGCAAAAAAACAACACCATGGTAGTTCTGCTGAAAACAGCGTCAGTCCGGGTTAGTTCCATGCAAATCATACCAAAACCATACAGAATTGTTGTAAACATGGCATGAATACTTCATAAATTATAGATACATTGGAGACGTATCATATATCCAATGGCAGCTTGGTGCTTCCTTAGAACTTTCAATAATATTTCTTCTTCATGTTCTGAAAGGTTGGCACTAATAATAACAGGATATATCTTCTTTTCATCAAGAAAAGCATAGTTCAAAGTGTCTGGCAATTGTTTTAATTCAAACACAGGATCACCTTTAGGTGGAGGAGGACCTCCTAGAGTTTCAATAGGCAAATCGTGTTTAAGCAGAGGACGTTGTTCAAAGAAAATTTTATCTATTTCATTTCTTTCATGCATATGTAACTCATTTTCATGGTCTAACAAATATTGTTCTAAAGGATCAGTAGGTGGTACAGCAATAGAAGTAAGACCAATTAATTCATCTTACTAGGAAATTCTTTTTCATGAAGCTTTCTACTAAACTTGGAAAATTTTCACCAAAACTAACACCGACAGTTTGCTTCTCACAATCTATTCTAGCATTAACGGTGTTCAAGAAAGGTCTACCAAAGATAATGGGACAAAAATCATCTTGTGGGGAACCAAGAACAAGAAAATAAGTAGGGTATTTATTTTTCCCACACAAAACTTCAACATCTCTAACAATCCCAATCGGTGATATTGTGTCTCTATTAGGAAGTTTAATAGTAACATCTATGTCTTCTATTTTTGCGAGTGCTATGTCATTCATAATTTCTTGATATATGGTGTAAGGAATAGCACTCACACTAGCACCTATGTTACATAAACCATGATAACAGTGATCTCCTATTTTAACTGAGATGACAGGCATGCCAACAATAGGTCTATGTTTATCTTTTTTATCTGGTTTGGCAATTCTAGCAGCTTCTTCACAAAACTAAATAACATGCCCATCCATATCTTCTTCCAAGAGATCTTTAACCAAGCAATACTAGGTTCTACTTTAATTTGTTCATCAGGTTTAGGTGTTCTAATATAGCTTTTGTTAACCACAGTTGAAACTTTAGCATGTTCCTTTATCCTAACAGGGAAAGGTGGTTTCTCTATATAAGCAGAAGGAACAGCTGGATCAACATTATAAATTATAGTTTCTTCTTTAACCGGTACCGGTTCTTCAGTTTCTTCTTTAATAGGTGGGTGATATTTAAACCACTTCTCTTTAGGGAGTTCAACATGAGTAGCAAATGATTCACAAAAGGAGGCTACTATCTCAGAGTCGAGTCCATATTTAGTGCTAAACTTTTGAAAAGCATTAGTATCCATAAAAGATTTAACACAATCATACTTAAGTTTAATACCTGACTCCTCAACTTCGTCGAGTTCCCAATCTTCAGAGTTGCATTTAATTATTTCCAAAAGATCCCACCGGAATTCAATAGTCTTCTTCATAAAAGGACCAACACAAATATCAAGCATGGTTTGATCATTACGAGAAAGCCGGGCATAAAAATTCTGGATAATAATTTCTCTTGAGAGCTCATGATTGGGGCATGAATATAACATTGACTTAAGCCTCCCCCAAGATAGAGCGATACTTTCTCCTTCACGAGGCCAAAAATTATATATATAATTCCGATCACGATGAACTAGATGCATAGGATAATTTTTTTGATGGAACTCCAATTTCAAACGATTCCAATTCCATGATCCAATATCATCGCATAGCCTATACCATGCCAATGCTTTTCCCCTCAAAGATAAAGGGAAAACCTTTTTCATAACTTCAACCCTGGGTAAACCTGCAAGCTTGAACAATCCAGAAATTTGTTCTACACGTATCAAGTGCATATCAGGATGTTCGGTTCCATCTCCTGCATAAGGATTAGCTAGCAGTTGTTCTATCATACCCGAAGGAACTTCATATTCAATATTTTCAGTAGGTGCAGTAGGTTGAGGGGTAGCTAATTGTGGTTCCGGATGAGGTGAATATACCCCAAACAAACCCCTCAAAGGATTGTTTTCCATGTAACAAGTGACAATAAATTTCAGCACACTATATAAATGTTTCCTTACCAAATTCCACTTACCAAAGGCGCTTCACTCCCCGGCAATGGTGCCAGAAAATAGACTTGATGGCCCACAAGTATAGGGGATCAATTATAGCTCTTTCCGATAAGTAAGAGTGTCAAACCCAATGAGGAGCAGAAGGAAATGACAAGTAGTTTTCAGTAAGGTAATGTCTGCAAGTGCTGAAATTGTAAGTAGCGGAGTAGTTTGATAGCAAGATAATTTGTAACGAGCAAGTAACGATAGTAGTAACAAAAGTGCAGCAAGGTAGCCCAATCCTTTTGAGGCAAAGTACAGGCCAAAACGGTCTCTTATGATAAGCAAAGCGTTCTTGAGGGTACACGGGAATTTCATCTATTCACTTTCATCATGTTGGTTCGATTTGTGTTCGGTACTTTGATAATTTGATATGTGGGTGGACTGGTGCTTAGGTGATGTTCTTACTTGAACAAACCTCCTACTTATGGTTAACCCTTCCGAAAGCATCCGCAACTACGAGAAAAGTATTAAGAATAAATTCTAACCATAGCATTAAACTTTTGGATCCAATCGGTCCCTTACGGAATAGGGCATAAACTGGGGTTTAAGCTTCTGTCACTCTCGCAACCCATCATCTAATTGCTACTCCACAATGCATTCCCTTAGTCCCAAATATGGTGAAGTGTCATGTAGTCGACGCTCACATGACACCACTAAGGGAATCACAACATACATACTATCAAAATATCAAACACATATCAAGTTCACATGATTACTTGCAACATGATTTCTCCCGTGACCTCAAGAACAAAAGTAACTACTCACAAATAATAATCATGCTCATGATCAGAGGAGTATTAAATAGCATATTGGATCTGAACATATAATCTTCCACCAAATAAACCATATAGTAATCAACTACAAGATGTAATCAACACTACTAGTCACACACAAGCACCAATCTATAGTTCCGGTAACAAGACTGAACACAAGAGATGAACTAGGGTTTGAGATGAGATGGTGCTATTGAAGATGTTTATGTAGATTGCCCTCCCCAAGATGGGAGAGTTGTTGGTGATGATGATGACAATGATTTCCCCCTCCGGGAAGGAAGTTCCCCCGGCGGGATCGCTCCGCTGGAGGGAAAAAGTGCTCCTGCCCAAGTTCCGCATTGAGGCGGTGGCGCTCCGTCCCGAAAGTCCTCTCCTTATTTTTTCTAGGTCAAAATGACCTATATACCAGAAGATGGGCACCGGAGGTGGACCTGGGTGAGCACAACCCACCAGGGTGCGCCTGGGCTGCCTGGCGTGCCTGGTGGGTTGTGCCCACCTGGTGGGCCCCCTCTGGTAGTTATTTGCTCCAATATTCCTCAAATATTCCATAAAAAATCTCCGTGAAGTTTCAGCTTGTTTGCAGTTGTGCAGAATAGGTAGCCTAACGTAGCTTTTCCAGGTCCAGATTTCCAGCTGCCGGAATTCTCCCTATTGGTGTATACCTTGCAAATTATGAGAGAAAAGGCATTAGAATTACTCCAAAAAGCATTATTATGAATAAAAACATCATAAATAACAATAAGAAAACATGATGCAAAATTGACGTATTAGTTAGCACTAATAATAACATGATATATCTTCTTTTCGTCAAGATAAGCATACTTCAAAGTATCAGGCAATTGTTTTCAAACACAGGATCACCTTTAGGTGGAGGAGGACCTCCAAGAGTTTCAATAGGCAAATTATGTTTAAGGATAGGTGGTTGATCAAAGAACATCTTATCTATTTCATTTCTTGCATTCATTTGCATATCATTGTCATGGTCTAGCAAATATTGTTCTAACGGATCAGTAGGAGGTACAACAATAGAAGCAAGACCAATAATTTCATCTTTACTAGACTCTTCTTTATCATGAGATTGTTTATGAAACTTAGAGAAATGAAATTCATGAGATATATCACCAAAGTTAACACTGATAGTTTCTCTATTGCAATCAATCTTAGCATTAACAGTGTTCAAGAAAGGTCTACCAAATATAATAGGACAAAAATCATCTTGTGGAGAACCAAGAACTAGAAAATCAATAGGGTATTTTATTTTTGTACAGAAGACTTGAACAGCTCTAACAATCCCAAGCGGTGTAATAATATCTCTATTCGCAAGCTTAATAGTAACATCAATATCTTCTATTCCAGCAGGTGCAATTTCATTCATAATTTCTTGATATAAGGTAAAAGGGATAACACTCACACTAGCACCCAAATCACATAAGCCATGATAACAATGATCTCATATTTTAACTGAGACAACAGGCATACCAACAACATGCTTATTCTTATCTTTAGTATCAGGTTTGGCAATTCTAGTAGTTTCCTCACAGAAGTAAATAATATGCCCATCTATATTATAAACCAAGAGATCTTTAACCATAGCTACATTAGGTTGAACTTTAATTTGTCTAAAGGGTCTATGTGCTCTAATATTACTTTCGTTAATGGTTGAAACCTTAGCATGTTCCTTAATCCTAACATGAAAAGGTGGTTTTTCATTATAAGCAGTAGGCACAACTGGATCAACATTATAAACAATAGTTTCTTATTTCACTATAAATGGCTCCTCAATCTTTTCTTTAACAGGGGGATGAAATTTAAACCACTTCTCCTTAGGGAGATCAACATGAGTAGCAAATGATTCAGAAAAATAGGCTACTATCTCGGAGTCAAGTCCATATTTAGTGCTAAACTTATGAAAAGCATTGGTACCAATAAAAGATTTAACACAATCGAACTCAAGTATTATACCTGACTCGTTACCTTTGCCGAGTTCCCAATCTTCAGAGTTGCGTTTAATACTTTCCAGAAGATCTCATCCGAATTCAATAGTTTTCTTCATAAAGGAACAAGTTGAAGAAGAATCGAGCATGATTTGATCATCATGAGAAAGCCGAGCATAAAAATTATGTAAGATAGTTTCTCTTGAGAGCTCATGATTGGGGCATGTATAAATCATGTACTTAAGCCTCCCCCAAGCTTGAGAGATACTTTCTCCTTCACAAGGCCAAAATTTATACATGCCCCATTCATAAGCCATGATAATTCCGATCACGATGAACCAGATGCATAGGACAAAACTTTTGATGAAATTCCAATTTCAATCGATTCCAATCCCATGTTCCAATATCATCACATAGCCTATACCATGTCAATGCATTTCCCTTCAAAGATAAAGGGAAAACCTTCTTCTTAACTTCATCTCCGGGTAAACCTACAAGCTTAAATAATCCATAAACTTCATCCACATAGATCAGGTACATATCAGGATGTAGTGTTCCATCTCCTGCATAAGGATTAGCCAGCAGTTTCTCTATCATACCCGAAGGAATCTCATAATAAATATTTTCAGTAGGTGCAGTAGGTTGAGGAGCAACTCTTTGTGCTTCTAGTCGAGGTGAAGATACCCTGAACAAACCCCTCAAATGATTGGTTTTCATAGTAACAAGTAGCGGTAAATTTTAGCACGTAATATAAATGTTTACTTACCAAATTCCACTTACCAAAGGCTCTTCACTCCCCGTCAATGGCGGAAAAAAAGAGCCTTGATAACCCAAAAATATAGGGGATCAATTGTAGTCCTTTCGATAAGTAAGAGTGTCGAACCCAACGTGGAGCAGAAGGAAATGACAAGCGGTTTTTAGCAAGGTATTTTCTGCAGGCACTGAAATTGTCGGTAATAGATAGTTTGATAACAAGATAATTTGTGACAATTAAAAAGTAGCAATAATAGCAATAGGTGCAACAAGGTAGCCCAATCCTTTTTGTAGCAAAGGATAGGCCGGAACAGTCTTTTGTAATAGGTAAAGCATTCTTGAGGACACACGGGAATTTCATCTAGTCAGTTTCATCATGTTTGTTTGATTCACGTTCGCTACTTTGATAATTTGATATGGGTGGACCGATGCTTCGGTGTTCTCCTTACTTGAACAAGCCTCCCATTTATGATTATTCCCTCTCGCAAGCATCCGCAACTACGAAAGAAGAATTAAGATAAATCTAACCATAGTATTAAACATATGGATCCAAATCAGCCCCTTACGGAATAGCGCATAAACTAGGGTTTAAGCTTATGTCACTATCGCAGCCCATCATCTAATTACTACTCCAAAATGCATTCCCTTAGGCCCAAAGATGGCGAAGTGTCATGTAGTCGACGTTCACATGACACCACTAAGGGAATCACAACATACACATAATCAAAATATCGAACGAATACCAAATTCACATGATTACTTATGACAAGACTTCTCCCATGTCCCTAAGAACAAAAGCAACTACTCACAAATCATATTCATGTTCAAGATCAGAGGGGTATTGAATAGCATAATGAATTTGAACATATAATCTTCCACCAAATAAACCAACTAGCATCAACTACAAGATGTAATCAACACTAATAGCAACCCACATGTACCAATCTAAGGTTTTGATACAAAGATTGAGTACAAGAGATGAACTAGGGTTTGAGATAAGATGGTGCTGGTGAAGATGTTGATGAAGATTGACCCTCCCACGATGAGAGGGTTGTTGGTGATGAGGATGGCTTCGATTTCCCCCTCCCAGAGGGAAGTATCCCCGGCGGAACCACTCCGCAGGAGAGCAAAAGTGCTCCTGCCCAAGTTCCGCCTCGAGACGGCGGCGCTCCATCCCGAAAGTTCTCTCCTTATTTTTTCTAGGGCAGATGGGCTTATATACAAGAAGATGGTCACCGGAGGCTGGCCAGGGGCTCCGCAAGCCACCAGGGCGCACCCCTGGGGGCGTGTGTGGCACGCCGGCTCAGAGCAACCGGTTTACCATGCATTGCCAGCCCAGAGACCATGTCTTCTGGCAACACACAACATCTTGGAACATAAAATAACCGCTTTATTGATGCTAGCGGATCATAGTTCATATTACAACAGGTGGCGAGGCCAAGCGGCACACACGGTGTGGCTGAACAATATGTACATTATTTAGTGAACATAAAAGGGGGCCTCGATCATAACAACTAGCGGCAGCGGAACGACGTCGTAGCGGAACTCCATAGCACAGGGACACCGATGTGGACACGATCTAGACTCGTACATCACTCCTTTCCAACGAGACTTTCTTGAAAGCTGGCATGACACGCCAGGTCAGTACATTGAATGTACTTGCAAGCTCACAACAAACATAAACATAATGACAAGCAATATCATGATATTTAACCAATTGCTTTACTAATGCAACATCATATCATACATGCAGTGATCATGATCTTGTGATATAAGTCCCTCGGACTTGCTTACCAAACGGTGATCGCTCTCGGATCACAAACGGACCAACCTCGTGGTCTTTGATCGGGTTACCTCGTAACCAAACGGTGATCTTACCGAGATCACAAACGGACCAACAACTTGGTCTCCATCAACACAATGTTTTCCCAAACATCATCTTCTCAATGGTGCAAAGTTCATATCTTAGTGTGCAAAATTAATTAAACGTTGACCCATGGTGTGACCTACTTTCGAGCGTGTCCGTAACCGTGGACTCGGCTATCGATAGATTTAATACACTCTGCAGAGGTAGCGCACTGTACCCACACCACGGAACCCATGGCCTCGCACTCCAATTCGGGTGGACCAACGGCGTTCCGACAAAACCCCTCCATTGCCATGACACTCTCCCGGCCACTCCGACTCACTCCCCACTGGGCTAGTCCTGGGTGGCCCCGTGTCTACCAAAGATACCAATGGCCACCGTCGTGGCAAAACATAAACGGTCCCAAACAGGGACAAGGTACCATAACAACAACGGGCACACAAGGTTATGTCTGCTTACCGGGCCAGGGTACCGCACGCCCATAACCTTCCCTCATTGGAGGCACCGACCAGAGGCATGACAACGGACCGAATAAAGGCCTTCCCATAAAGGCAAATGTGGTTGCACTGGGAAAACTCGATTCAGTGGCACCATGACCCGATCAACGATATGTTCAAGTTGAGTTATTATCAGGTTCAACTTAAAGTGAAAGTAACCGGTGTCATGATATGCCATGAAAATGCATCACAAACATATGCATCATATATCAACGGAAATAACTGGGTCAACCATATCCACACTAAGCATAGACATCAACAGCTCATAACACCCCTCTGGTTATGATTTATCATCACTTTAAACAGAATCTTTACTTAGCAAATTTATCATTTATCTCATTTAAGAAAATAACTCAAAAATAATTACTTATATCCATAACCATATTACTTCTTCATAACAAATATTACTTCTAGTTACTTAACCAACTAAATTAGCTTCAAACTTCTGTAAACTAAGCATATCAACTCAAACAAGCAACCAACAGAATATAAATATTATTCTAGTGATTTAAATGCATGGATTAAACCATTAATTCAAGATGAAAAATCACAAATATTGTAATGGCACCATGAAAATGTTGTTGTGGCTTGCCTTAGTGCAGATGAGGTTCACAATCCTCCTGGTGATCCTCAAGACAAGCTTCACTTTCCAAAAACAATTATAAACACAAAAAGAAAACATCAAGAACCCTTCTAAAATTCACCAGAAAATCTAGACAGCAGAGAAAAATCTCATTTTTGGTGAGCTGCTAGATTTCTTCATAAAGAACACAATGCAAAAAGAATCAATTCATTTGGACTTATGGTTAAAAAGTTTTGGCTGTTTGAAGCTCTCTGGATAAAATTGAATTTTGAATATAAATAAACAGAACTGGGGGGGTGACATCGAAGGCGTAAACCTCGCGGGCGCCACCACTCGTACCGCTTTGGGCACGTACATAGTGGCTGACTAGCGGGCCCCGCTAGTCAGGTGAGAGGGAGGGGGAGGGAAACAGAGGGCGGCGAGGCTCCGCTGGAGCACATGCCGGCGAGGAGGGCTCCTTGGCCAGAACTGGAGGGAGGGATCGAAAGAAGAGACGGAGGCACACCTGCCCGTACCCGTAGGTTAGCTAGGAGTGGTCGGATGGTGTCGGAAACGACCTCTCCAGCGGCGACAGAAAGCAGAGGTCGCCGGAGTTGGAGACGACAGCGACTAGAGGCAGCACCAGGGGCTCCAACCGAGCGGAACGACACCACCAAGGCACGGCGGAGGCCCTGGAAGGGTGGCCCGAGCCTGGGAGGGGCTGGAGCTGCGGAGACGAGCTGAGGGGATCGCCGGCGAGCTCGAGCTCGGGGACGGCGGCCCGCGGCCTGCCCGGCCGGGCTACGGCTTTCTACGAGTTTGTGGAGTGTGTGTGAGGAGTGGATTGTAACACCCCGAGAATCATGCTACAGTAACTCTCTGTGATTAAGCTAATCATGTTGCTAAACAGGGCTTGATCACATTTGAATCACATTTCTTTTCAAACTCCTAATTCAAACTTCAATTAAATTTAAAAGTGGAAAATAAAAGTTTTCAAAAATTTAAACAAAAATGTTCGGGCCATGCCAGAAATTGCACTGATAATTATTGTGGAGAAAACACATTTTTATAAAATGCCTAAATACTTTTAAATGAAATAAAGCAGAAAAGAAAATAAACAAATAAAAAGAAAATACAAAAGAGCACAGAACAAACAAACAAAAAAAAAGAAGGAGAAGGCCCCCCCCACTGGACCCCTGGCCCAACTGGGCCGACCCCCGGCCCAGCCGGCCTAGCCCACCTCTCCCACTCGCCCTCCCCTTCCCTGTTCCCCCGAACGGGGTCGGAACAGGGGCCGGTCCCCGCCGCACCCCCTCGCCGGCGACGGGGGAGGATAAGGACGCCAGCGCCCCCCCGCCTCCTCGGGCCCCTCTCCCACTCGCCCCCGCTCACCTCTCGGCCTCTGCGCCTCTCTCTTCCCCCCCCCCCCCAGATCTGCGCCGCTCCTTCCTTCCCCACGCCCGACGCAGTCGTCGCCGTTCTCCGTCGTTCACACGGCCACCGTGCCCACCTCGCCGCCCCACGGTGTCTCCAAGGACCGCCGTCGCCCGCTGCTTCGTCTGGTGCAGCCCGTTGGAGACCGGAGCCCCTACAACGAGCACACCGAGCTCGTCTTCAACTTCGGTCGCCGGCGACCCCTTTCTTCCCCGGTACCGACCTGCTGCTCCTAAGCCTCTCACCGGCCTCCGTGTGCCGCGCCGTGAGCTTCTCCCCCTCCTCCCCTGTCCTTTCGCTCTCGCGCGCCCCCTAGCTGCTTCCCCACGCGCGCCCGAACGCAGCGCCGCGGAGTTCGTCGCCGGCGGGCCTCCGGTGACCAATTGGTCATGGGCGTATGCCCGTTAGCTTGACCGCATCATGCAGCACCCGCCTAGCTGGTTAGTTTGGCCACTCGCGCGCTCTAACGCCGCACCCGCTCCAACCCGAACTCCGGCGCCGCTTTGGCTCGTCGCCGGCGCCGTTTCCGGCAGCTCCAGCTCCGGCCGGTCTCACCACGCGACGCGGCGGGCTCTCCCCGTTCGAACGCACCCACCCGCGCCCGTGTAGGCCCCCTGTAGACGAATCCCGACGGGGCCGATCGCCCTCCGCCGCGTTTTCGTGCTCGCCGGCGTTCAACCGCCGGCCTGCTGAGCTAGCACACCTGGGGCCACCCCTGGGTCACTGCAAGCGGGCCCCGCAGGCCCCGTTGACTGGGTCAACCCAGTCAACGTGCTGACTGGGCAGGCCCAGCCACTGACATGCGGGCCCCGCCGCATAATTAACAAAAAAAATGTTTTTATAAATAAAACTAATTAATTAACCTGATCAGTCACTGACAGGTGGGCCCAGTAGTTTTACTAACTAAATTTAGATTAGTTTGAACTCTGTTTAACCCACTGTCTATGACAGGTGGGTCCCCCGTGTCAGTTTTGACCAGTCAACTGGACTGTTGACCGCTGACGTCACTCATACGTCATGCTGACGTCATATCCCTTTTCTGTTAATTAAATAATTCCAGAAATTCAAATAATCTTTGAAAATTCATATCTTTTAAACCGTAACTCGGATGAAAATGTTTTCTACATGAAAGTTGCTCAGAACGACGAGACGAATCCGAATACGCAGTCTGTTCGTCCACCACACCTCCCTAACCTATCGATCTAGCAACTTTCCCCCTCCGGTCCGTCTGTCCGAAAACGCGAAACATCGGGAATACTTTCCCGAATTTTCCCCCCCTTCACCGGTACCACCTACTGTCGCGTTAGGTCACACCTAGCACCGCTCATTGTCATGTCACGCATCGTCATGCTTATGTTTGCATTGTATTTACTGTTTCTTCCCCCTCTTCTCTCCGGTAGACTACTAGACCGACATTGCTGCTGCCTAGTTCGACTACGGAGTCGACGACCCCTCCTACTTGCCAGAGCAACCAGGCAAGCCCCCCCCCCTTGATCACCAGATATCGCCTACTCTACTCTCTACTACTTGCATTAGAGTAGTGTAGCATGTTACTGCTCTCGATTAATCCTATTCTGTTGCATAGCCTGTCATTGTTGCTACAGTTGTTTCCCTTACCTGCTATCCTACTGCTTAGTATAGGATGCTAGTTACCATCAGTGACCCTACATTCTTGTCCGTCTGCTGTGCTATACTATCGGGCCGTGATCACCTGGGCGGTGATCACGGGTATATAGTTATATACTATATACATGACACATGTGATAACTAAAGTCGGGTCGGCTCGTAGGAGTACCCGCAAGTGGATCTTTGTGGCGGAGCGACAGGGCAGGTTGAGACCGCCTAGGTGAGAGGTGGGCCTGGCCCTGGTCGGCGTTCGCGGATACTTAACACGCTTAACGAGATCTTGGTATTTGATCTGAGTCTGGCCATTTGGTCTATACGCACTAGCCATCTACGCGGGAGTAGTTATGGGTATCCCAGCGTCATGGTATCAGCCGAAGCCTTCGTGACGTCAGCGACTGAGTGGCGCGCGCCGTGTTGGACCACTTTGACGTAACCGCCGTGATCGTGTGGGTTGCTAGGTCTGCTCGCGGCCGCGTTCGCAACGTGCAGGTGTGCATAGGGCGATGGGCCCAGACCCCTGCGCGCTTAGGATTAGACCGGCGTGCTGACCGCTCTGTTGTGCTTAGGTGGGGCTGCGACGCGTTGATCTTACGAGGCCGGGCATGACCCAGAAAAGTGTGTCCGGCCAAATGGGATCGAGCGTGTTGGGTTATGTGGTGCACCCCTGCAGGGAAGTTTATCTATTCGAATAGCCGTGTCCCTCGGTAAAAGGACGACCCGGAGTTGTACCTTGACCTTATGACAACTAGAACTGGATACTGAATAAAATACACCCTTCCAAGTGCCAGATACAACCCGGTGATCGCTCTCTAACAGGGCGACGAGGAGGGGATCGCCGGGTAGGATTATGCTATGCGATGCTACTTGGAGGACTTCAATCTACTCTCTTCTACATGCTGCAAGATGGAGATGGCCAGAAGCGTAGTCTTCGACAGGACTAGCTATCCCCCTTTTATTCTGGCATTCTGCAGTTCAGTCCACTGATATGCCCCTTTACACATGTACCCATGCATATGTAGTGTAGCTCCTTGCTTGCGAGTACTTTGGATGAGTACTCACGGTTGCTTCTCTCCCTCTTTCCCCCCTTTCCTTTCTATCTGGTTGTCGCAACCAGATGCTGGAGTCCAGGAGCCAGACGCCACCGTCGACGACGACACCTACGACACTGGAGGTGCCTACTACTACGTGCAGCCCGCTGACGACGACCAGGAGTAGTTAGGAGGATCCCAGGCAGGAGGCCTGCGCCTCGTTCGATCTGTATCCCAGTTTGTGCTAGCCTTCTTAAGGCAAACTTGTTTAACTTATGTCTGTACTCAGATATTGTTGCTTCCGCTGACTCGTCTGTGATCGAGCACTTGTATTCGAGCCCTCGAGGCCCCTGGCTTGTATTATGATGCTTGTATGACTTATTTATGTTTTAGAGTTGTGTTGTGATATCTTCCCGTGAGTCCCTGATCTTGGTCGTACACATTTGCGTGCATGATTAGTGTACGGTCAAATCGGGGGCGTCACAAGTTGGTATCAGAGCCGACTGCCTGTAGGAATCCCCCTTTCCACACCCCTTGGTCGAAGTCGAGTCTAGACATTACAAAACTTTTTACTAACATGGTTGTGTGTCTTACGGGCCCACGTCGCCATTGGGTGGTACTAGGATCTTTTACTCCTCGACCTTTACTCTGGGACTCTGAACTCTCTTCTACTCGGGTTAAACGAATTTACTAACTTTAACACTAGGATCCCGTGACCGCATTCACCCCAAAGTTGGATAAGCCATAGTTGTTTCTTAGAATAGTATTTTGAACAATTCACACACTGTCATTTGACTCCTTTGAAACGTCTTTGCTTTCAGATGGAACCCACGAGGCAGGTCGTTCGCCACACGATGGCCATTGGTGCCTCGGGATCACCTGCGGTGCTAGCTGAGATGATGACCTATCTGGGTTATCGTTGGCACCCTGAGTACACCGTCTACGAGGAGTACCAGGACTATAACCAGGAGCAGTACCGTGCCATCGTCCACCTCTACTCTCGGGAGTACGACTCCACTACTGTGCTGCACACCGCACATGGTGTTGGTCCACGATGCTGCCTATGCTGCTCTGACACGTCTTCGTGGAGAGTATCGGGAGTTGGACACCTCCCCTTTCAGGCACATTGCTATCGCCTCTGATGTTGGTGCGGAGGGATACTATACTGCTGCCTACTCCACTGTCACCCGAGAGCCCTTCTACCATCAGCACCTGGTTCTGCATGCTGATGGGCTGGATCGAGCTAACCGAGCTCTTCGCCACGAGATGTACACCACCCGTCAGCACCTTTACCGTGCTCTGATGCTGCTGCACCCCTTTGTCCGATCTGGACAGGTACCGCGTACTGCGATCTACCCAGCCAGGACCGTGATGCCCCACGGTGTCGGTTGGCTAGAGGTGGGAGGCTACTCTCCCGCACTTGGTCCTCTTCTGCCACCTGAGCGTCGGGCTCTACACCTGAGTATCCGCGGCCCCCAGTCTGCTGACGTGGAGGGCTATCCGTTGCCTCACTACCAGCTGCCGGGCTACGATTACCTCCACAGTACCTCTTGGGACTGATGTAGGCTTGCTTGTAGTGTTAGATGCATTCGCCGCGAGCCTGTGTGCCGCTTATGATGTTTTAGTCAATGTACTGAACTCGGTGTACTGAACTCTATGCATGACCCCTTTTGTAAGTTATGCCGACTACTATGTAGTAGCTATCGTGCTCCTTTCATTATGCATGTTTCATCATGAATGGTCCTTGTCTTTGCAAATTTCTCAATGCTGAACCCCTGTTATATATTAGCAGGATGGTTAGACCAGGTGGTCGTGGTCGTGGTGGCAATGCCCCACCACCACCTGAGTACATGGCGGGTATGATCCAACAATTTGAACTGAACCGCCAGTTCATGGAAAATATGATGGCTCAGTTTCCTCGCCCCAATATGAACCAGCAGCCAGCCCAAGTGACTCTTCAAGATTTCATACGCCTCAACCCAACCATCTACCGCAGCTCAACTCAGCCTCTGGATGCTGATGACTGGCTCCGTGACATCACCTATGAGATGGAGTCTGCCGATGTAGCCCCTGCTAGCTATGTCAACTTTGCTTCCTTCTTTCTGAAGGGACCCGCAGCTCAATGGTGAGACAACCACAGGCGTACTCTGCCAGCTAGAACAATCATCACCTGGCCAGACTTCCAAGCTGCTTTCCGTGCCCGCTTCATTCCTCAGGGAGTCATGGACCGGAAGAAGCGTGAGTTCCGCAACCTCACCCAAGGCAACAAAACTATCGAAGCTTATCAGCGGGAGTTTCTGGACTTGTCCCGCTATGCTGAAGAAGACATTGCAACTGATGCACGCAGACAGGAGAAGTTCCGTGATGGACTACAAGCTGACATCAAGCTCGCACTTCTAGTGCATGACTTCGCCGATTTCGCCACCTTGGTGAATAAGGCCATCAATGTCGAGACTGGTCTGCAGGAATACCAGAGCTCTTAGTGGCGCAACCGTGACACGGGCTCATCTTCGGGCTCGCCCTCACAGAAGCGTAAGATATGGATCCCGAACAGCATGTATCGTCCAAATGCACCTGCTCCAAGGAAATCTTATGCTGCACCGCGTCTGCCTCCTCCACCAATCTAGGCAGTCAAAGCTACCAGCTCCCCCACCTGGGGCTCCTGTTCCCACTCCCGATAATGGTCTGTGCTTCAAGTGTGGTCAACCGGGTCACTTTGCCAGGAACTGCTATCAGAACCAGAATCAACTGGCCCTTCCAGCAGCTGGCCGTGGTAACAACCAGCCCCGCAACAACAATGCTAAGTCTTATGGTCGTGCTCATGCCAACCACGTTGATCTCAGCGAAGCTCAAGACCAGCCTGCTACTGTGATGGGTACACTCCTCGTAAATTCAGTACCAGCATCCGTTTTATTTGATACAGGAGCATCCCATTCATTCATATCAGCAGAATTTGCATTCCTGCATGGCATTAATTACGAAGAGATAAACACTCCGCTAGTGGTACACACCCCTGCGGGCCAATGTCAAACCTCTATGGTTAGTCACGATGTTACTGTTGAAATTGAAGGACTGGAATTTCTTGTCTCTCCCATCGTACTGAAGTCCTGTAGCATTGATCTCATTCTGGGAATGAATTGGTTAAAAGCGCATACTGCTTCAATCGTTTGCACCACTAAGACAGTCCATCTGCTACACCCTTCAGATGAGATAGTTACTTACCAAGCCCATCTGGTGCAAAATGCCGAGGCAAGGCTCTATGCATTGAACGCTGCTCCACCCGAGGGCATTGAAAACATTCCCGTCGTGCGTGAATTCCTCGACGTCTTCCCTAAAGAACTTCCAGGGATTCCCCCTGCTAGAGCTGTCGAATTCATCATCGACTTGAAACCAGGCACCACTCCTATAGCCAAGCGACCCTACAAAATGCCGCCGCATGAACTCCTTGAGCTTAAGGAGGAAATCGACAAATCTCTTCGCAAAGGATTCATTCGCCCAAGTTGCTCTCCTTGGGGAGCACCTTCTCTCTTTGTCAAGAAGAAGGATGGGACTAATCGATTGGTTCAAGACTACCGTCCTATAAACCAAGCTACCATTCAGAATAAATACCCCCTTCCTCGGATCAATGATCTGTATGATCAACTGGCAGGTTTGTCAGTGTTCTCTAAGCTCGACTTGAGGTTGGGCTACCACCAGATCCGTGTTCGCGAAGAGGATATCCCAAAGACCGCCTTCGTGACTCGTTATGGTTCATACGAGTACACCGTCATGTCTTTCGGTTTAACCAATGCTCCAGCCACCTTCTCTCGTCTGATGAACTATATATTCATGGATTACCTCGACAAGTTCGTCGTGGTTTATCTGGATGATATCCTGGTATTTTCCAAGAACGAAGAAGAACATGCCGAACATCTTCGACTTGTGCTGGAGAAGCTACGAGAGCATCAACTATATGCCAAGTTCTCCAAATGTGAATTCTGGCTACCGGAAGTAACCTATCTTGGGCATGTCATCTCTAAGGATGGTATTGCCGTCAACCCTGAACGAGTTCAGGCTATTCTTGATTGGACTCCTCCCAAGAACGTTAAGCAAGTCAGAAGTTTTCTCGGTCTCGCCAGCTATTGCCGTCGATTTGTCGAGAACTTCTCTAAGATCGCCAGGCCTCTGACTAACCTGTTGCATAAGGGCGTCAAGTTCCAATGGACAGACAAATGTCAGGAAAGTTTCCAGGCACTCAAAGACAAGTTGACTTCTGCTCCAGTTCTAGCTCCACCTGATACTAAGAAGGACTTCGTCATTTACTGCGACGCTTCCCGTCAAGGATTAGGCTGTGTCCTAATGCAAGACCGCAAAGTGATTGCTTATGCCTCTCGGCAATTGCGCCCTCACGAAGAGAACTACCCAGTTCACGACCTCGAACTTGCTGCTGTCATTCATGCGCTGAAGCAGTGGCGACATTACCTTCTCGGTAATCGTTGCGAGATCTTCACTGACCACCAAAGTCTGAAGTATCTGTTTACTCAGCCAGACCTGAACCTCCGTCAGCAGAGATGGATGGAGCTTGTTGCAGACTTTGACTTGGGTATTTCCTATACGCCAGGCAAGGCTAATGTAATGGCTGATGCCTTGAGCCGCAAGTCTTACTGCAACCACCTCCAGGTTCACAAAGTTCAGCCCTCGCTTGTTGAAGAATTCAGGAAGCTGAACCTCCATATTGTTCCTCCGGGTGCACTCGCTCCCCCTCCTAAGGAGTTTGGCAAGGTGAACCTCCACGTTGTTACCCAGGGTTCCCTCAATACCCTAGTTGCTAAACCAGATCTCGTGGATAGCATCAAAAGGCTACAGAAGTATGACTCTGAAGCCCACAAGATTAAGCGCTACCTCGCAGAAGGAAAGCCCTCATTCTTCACCATTGCTGAGATGGCACCCTATACTTCAAGGGCCGCCTAGTGGTGCCATGTTCAGAGAAAAACCTGGATATGACACAGGAAGTTATGAAATAAGCTCATGATACGCCTCTATGTATCCATCCTGGTAGTACAAAGATGTACCAAGACATCCGTCAGAGATTCTGGTGGTCTAATATGAAGCAAGCCATTGCTCGTTATGTTGCTGAGTGTGACGTTTGCCGTCGTATCAAAGCAGAACATCAAAGGCCTGCTGGAACTCTGCAACCTATCTCTATTCCTGAATGGAAATGGGACCATGTTGAGATGGACTTCATCACTGGATTTTCCAAAACACAGAAAGGTAATGATGCTATTCTTGTCGTCATTGACCGGCTTTCCAAAGTTGCACATTTCCTGGCAGTCAAAGAAACGATCACTGCTAGCCAGTTGGCAACGCTCTATATGTCCAGGATTGTTTCACTCCACGGTATTCCATTGGTTATCAGCTCAGACCGTGGTAGCTTATTCACTTCAAGATTCTGGGCTAGTTTCCAAGAAGCTATGGGAACTCATCTGTCATTCAGTACTGCGTTTCATCCTCAATCGCAAGGACAAGTTGAACGCGTCAACCAAGTTCTCGAAGACATGCTTCGGGCTTGCGTTATTTCCTTCGGCAAGAAATGGGAGGAATCTCTCCCGTATGCTGAGTTCTCTTATAATAATAGCTATCAAGCTAGTCTGAAGATGGTCCCCTTCGAAGTGTTATATGGACGAAAGTGCCGAACCCCTCTGAACTGGTCAGAAACTGGGGAACGTCCACTCTTCGGTCCGGATATTATCCAAGATGCCGAAGAACAAGTCCGCATTATTCGTGAGAATCTCAAGACTGCTCAGTCACGTCAGAAGAGTCAGTATGACCGTCATCATAAAGACATGGTCTATCAACCTGGCGAAAAGGCTTATCTTCGAGTCACACCTATGAAGGGTGCTCACCGCTTCGGGATCAAGGGCAAACTAGCTCCTCGCTATATTGGCCCATTCACTATTCTCGAAAGGCGTGGAAAAGTGGCATACCAACTGGAGCTACCGCCGAACCTTTCTCAGGTTCACGATGTGTTCCATGTGTCACAGCTCCGCCGTTGCTTCAAGGACCCAATCCGAGCTGTGGATCATGAAGTGCTCGAATTGCAGCAAGACCTCTCCTATAAGGAACATCCGGTCCGCATTCTCGACCAAGCTGAACGCCGCACCCGTCAGAAGGCGATCAAGTTTCTCAAAGTCCAGTGGTCGCACCATTCTGAAGATGAGGCCACTTGGGAACGAGAGGATCGTCTGCGCGAAGAATACCCCGCACTGTTTCCTTCTACCTCCTAAATCTCGGGACGAGATTTCTTGTAGTGGAGGAGATTTGTAACACCCCGAGAATCATGCTACAGTAACTCTCTGTGATTAAGCTAATCATGTTGCTAAACAGGGCTTGATCACATTTGAATCACATTTCTTTTCAAACTCCTAATTCAAACTTCAATTAAATTTAAAAGTGGAAAATAAAAGTTTTCAAAAATTTAAACAAAAATGTTCGGGCCATGCCAGAAATTGCACTGATAATTATTGTGGAGAAAACACATTTTTATAAAATGCCTAAATACTTTTAAATGAAATAAAGCAGAAAAGAAAATAAACAAATAAAAAGAAAATACAAAAGAGCACAGAACAAACAAACAAAAAAAGAAGAAGGAGAAGGCCCCCCCACTGGACCCCTGGCCCAACTGGGCCGACCCCCGGCCCAGCCGGCCTAGCCCACCTCTCCCACTCGCCCTCCCCTTCCCTGTTCCCCCGACCGGGGTCGGAACAGGGGCTGGTCCCTGCCGCACCCCCTCGCTGGCGACGGGGGAGGATAAGGACGCCAGCCCCCCCCCCCCGCCGCCTCCTCGGTCCCCTCTCCCACTCGCCCCCGCTCACCTCTCGGCCTCTGCGCCTCTCTCTTCCCCCCCCAGATCCGCGCCGCTCCTTCCTTCCCCACGCCCGACGCGGTCGCCGCCGTTCTCCGTCGTTCACACGGCCACCGTGCCCACCTCGCCGCCCCACGGTGTCTCCAAGGACCGCCATCACCCGCTGCTTCGTCTGGTGCAGCCCGTTGGAGACCGGAGCCCCTACAACGAGCACACCGAGCTCGTCTTCAACTTCGGTCGCCGGCGACCCCTTTCTTCCCCGGCACCGACCTGCTGCTCCTAAGCCTCTCACCGGCCTCCGTGTGCCGCGCGGTGAGCTTCTCCCCTCCTCCCCTGTCCTTTCGCTCTCGCGCGCCCCCTAGCTGATTCCCCACGCGCGCCCGAACGCAGCGCCGCGGAGTTCGTCGCCGGCGGGCCTCCGGTGACCAATTGGTCATGGGCGTATGCCCGTTAGCTTGACCGCATCATGTAGCACCCGCCTAGCTGGTTAGTTTGGCCGCTCGCGCGCTCTAACGCCGCACCCGCTCCAGCCCGAACTCCGGCGCCGCTTTTGCTCGTCGCCGGCGCCGTTTCCGGCAACTCCAGCTCCGGCCGGTCTCACCACGCGACGCGGCGGCCTCTCCCCGTTCGAACGCACCCACCCGCGCCCGTGTAGGCCCCCTGTAGACGAATCCCGACGGGGCCGAGCGCCCTCCGCCGCGTTTTCGTGCTCGCCGGCGTTCAACCGCCGGCCTGCTGAGCTGGCACACCTGGGGCCACCCCTGGGTCACTGCCAGCGGGCCCCGCAGGCCCCGTTGACTGGGTCAACCCAGTCAACGTGCTGACTGGGCAGGCCCAGCCACTGACATGCAGGCCCTGCCGCATAATTAACCAAAAAAATGTTTTTATAAATAAAACTAATTAATTAACCTGATCAGTCACTGACAGGTGGGCCCAGTAGTTTTACTAACTAAATTTAGATTAGTTTGAACTCTATTTAACCCACTGTCTATGACAGGTGGGTCCCCCGTGTCAGTTTTGACCAGTCAACCGGACTGTTGACCGCTGACGTCACTCATACGTCATGCTGACGTCATATCCCTTTTCTGTTAATTAAATAATTCCAGAAATTCCAATAATCTTTGAAAATTCATATCTTTTAAACCGTAACTCGGATGAAAATGTTTTCTACATGAAAGTTGCTCAGAACGACGAGACGAATCCGAATACGCAGTCTTTTCGTCCACCACACCCCCTAACCTATCGATCTAGCAACTTTCCCCCTCCGGTCCGTCTGTCCGAAAACGCGAAACATCGGGAATACTTTCCCGGATGTTCCCCCCCTTCACCGGTACCACCTACTGTCGCGTTAGGTCACACCTAGCACCGCTCATTGTCATGTCACGCATCGTCATGCTTATGTTTGCATTGTATTTACTGTTTCTTCCCCCTCTTCTCTCCGGTAGACTACGAGACCGACACTGCTGCTGCCCAGTTCGACTACGGAGTCGACGACCCCTCCTACTTGCCAGAGCAACCAGGCAAGCCCCCCCTGATCACCAGATATCGCCTACTCTACTCTCTACTACTTGCATTAGAGTAGTGTAGCATGTTACTGCTCTCGATTAATCCTATTTTGTTGCATAGCCTGTCATTGTTGCTACAGTTGTTTCCCTTACCTGCTATCCTACTGCTTAGTATAGGATGCTAGTTACCATCAGTGGCCCTACATTCTTGTCCGTCTGCTGTGCTATACTATCGGGCCGTGATCACCTGGGCGGTGATCACGGGTATATACTTATATACTATATACATGACACATGTGATGACTAAAGTCGGGTCAGCTCGTAGGAGTACCCGCAAGTGGATCTTTGTGGCGGAGCGACAGGGCAGGTTGAGACCGCCTAGGTGAGAGGTGGGCCTGGCCCTGGTCGGCGTTCGCGGATACTTAACACGCTTAACGAAATCTTGGTATTTGATCTGAGTAGTTATGGGTATCCCGGCGTCGTGGTATCAGCCGAAGCCTTCGTGACGTCAGCGACTGAGTGGCGCGCGCCATGTTGGACCGCTTTGACGTAACCGTCGTGATCGTGTGGGTTGCTAGGTCTACTCGCGGCCGCGTTCGCAACGTGCAGGTGTGCATAGGGCGATGGGCCCAGACCCCTGCGCGCTTAGGATTAGACCGGCGTGCTGACCGCTCTGTTGTGCTTAGGTGGGGCTGCGACGCGTTGATCTTACGAGGCCGGGCATGACCCAGAAAAGTGTGTCCGGCCAAATGGGATCGAGCGTGTTGGGTTATGTGGTGCACCCCTGCAGGGAAGTTTATCTATTCGAATAGCCGTGTCCCTCGGTAAAAGGACGACCCGGAGTTGTACCTTGACCTTATGACAACTAGAACTGGATACTGAATAAAATACACCCTTCCAAGTGCCAGATACAACCCGGTGATCGCTCTCTAACAGGGCGACGAGGAGGGGATCGCCGGGTAGGATTATGCTATGCGATGCTACTTGGAGGACTTCAATCTACTCTCTTCTACATGCTGCAAGATGGAGATGGCCAGAAGCGTAGTCTTCGACAGGACTAGCTATCCCCCTTTTATTCTGGCATTCTGCAGTTCAGTCCACTGATATGCCCCTTTACACATGTACCCATGCATATGTAGTGTAGCTCCTTGCTTGCGAGTACTTTGGATGAGTACTCACGGTTGCTTCTCTCCCTCTTTCCCCCCTTTTCTTTTCTAGCTGGTTGTCACAACCAGATGCTGGAGTCCAGGAGCCAGACGCCACCGTCGACGACGACACCTACGACACTGGAGGCGCCTACTACTACGTGCAGCCCGCTGACGACGACCAGGAGTAGTTAGGAGGATCCCAGGCAGGAGGCCTGCGCCTCGTTCGATCTGTATCCCAGTTTGTGCTAGCCTTCTTAAGGCAAACTTGTTTAACTTATGTCTGTACTCAGATATTGTTGCTTCCGCTGACTCGTCTGTGATCGAGCACTTGTATTCGAGCCCTCGAGGCCCCTGGCTTGTATTATGATGCTTGTATGACTTATTTATGTTTTAGAGTTGTGTTGTGATATCTTCCCGTGAGTCCTTGATCTTGGTCGTACACATTTGCGTGCATGATTAGTGTACGGTCAAATCGGGGGCGTCACATGGATGATGCTCGAGGAGGCTGGGGAGAGCTCTATTTATAGCCGAGCGATGAGAGGGGCTCGGGCTCCGCCGGAGGACACCTGGACACGACGCCAGTGAGCGAGGGGGAAGGCGACGCAGCTCACGCGGGCACTGTGGGCGAGCGGAGACGAGCACAGGAGCGAGGGGATGGCGACGAACACAGTGCGCAGCGCACTATTGGGTTGGCCGGACCGCGCCCGTGCTCGCTGCGGCGAGCTCCGGCGTTGGTGAGTGCCAGGAGAGAGTTATGAGGGTCGGGACGATGATCGAGGCGAAGTTTGGCAATGTTTGGCAGGCGGGGAAGCGATCACGCACTACTAGAAAAAGGCCTACTAGTGGCGCACGAGTTTTGCCTACTAATGGCGCACTACTGGTGCGCCACTAGCATCACGCCACTAGATTTTTTTACTAATGGCGCACCGTTGGTGCGCCATTAGTATCTGGTATACTAATGGCGCACCAGTGGTGCGCCATAACTATCGGACTTAGTAATGGCGCACCACATAGAAGTGCGCCATTAGTAACAAATTTTTTTCAAATATTTTTTCAGAAATATTTAAAAAAAATTCAAATTTTTTTTTATTTTTTTTCCAGAAATATTTTTTTCAAATTTTTTTCAAAAAGATGTTCAAATTTTTTTTCCAATTTTTTCTTAATCTCTGGTCACTATGGCTTAATCTCAGGTCAATATGCTTAATTTCAAGTCAAATCGCGCTAAGTGGTCAAACTTCCCGGAAGGTCACCCATCCTCACACTACTCCAGCCCGAGCACGTTTAACTTCACGATTCTATCAAACCCCAGCACCACCTCACTTAACAGCCACTTGTTGATATATCTATCATATCAATCCTATTAAACCTTGTTGATGTCTAGGACTTTGTTCATATTCATGAGTATGATGAAATTTTGAAAAATATTTCAAACTTCCCTGTCATATTACGAATCATTTTTTGAAAAAAAAAATCCAAAAAAAATTCAAAACCAATATTTTTTTCTGTTACTAGTGGCGCACCTAGCAACCAGTGCGCCACTAGTAAGTTTGAAATTTTTTGAATTTTTTTGCCTCCAGATCTTGAAAGCCCCGTATCTTTTTTTCTGTTAGGTTTTTGAGGATTTTGAAAATGTTTAACGGGGTTGCCCCCGTTAAATTCGGATGTAACTTTTCGAGTAGATGATTTTTCATATAAAAAACTTTTTCATCCGAGTTCGTATGCAAAAGTTATGCCCATTTTAAGAAATTCCAGAGAGATTTTGCAAATAAAGTCGAAATTCATATTTGTTAATTTTCCCAACAACTAGACCACATATCACATGGGAATCTTATTTTATTTTATTTTTTTGACATTTCCATCATTTTTTTTATTTTTTTTAAACTGAAAAGGCGGTCCGGGGGGGTGCATTCGGTGGAATGGGCCAAGTTACTAATGGCGCACCGTTGGGGTGGTGCGCCATTAGTAGTTCAACTACTAATGGCGCACCACCCCAACCGTGCGCCATTAGTAGTTTTTCAAAAAAAAATTGAAACAAAATTTGTAACAAAATTACTAATGGCGCACCTGTGAGTGGTGCGCCATTAGTAGTTCAACTAGTAATGGCGCACCGTGGGAGTGGTGCGCCATTAGTAGTTGAACTAGTAATGGCGCACCGTGTGCGCCATTAGTAGTTTAAAAAATAAAAATAAAAAAAATTTGAAAAAAAAATTTGAAACATAATTACTAATGGCGCACCGTGGTATGGTGCGCCATTACTAGTTGAACTACTAATGGCGCACCATCCCACGTTGCGCCATTAGTAGTTTTGAAAAAATTAAAAAAAAAATTACTAATGGCGCACCGTGGATGTGGTGCGCCATTAGTATTTTCACACTAATGGCGCACCGACACATGGTGCGCCATTAGTATTTAGTAATGGCGCACCACATATACAGTGCGTCATTAGTGGCCATTCCATCTATAGCCCTTTTCCTAGTAGTGACGCGAGCAACAGAGGTGCGGGCGCGACGCAGAGCGCGTCGGCCGTATGCCAGCACGCCTGGACGAACGCGGTCACCGCGTGAACTCTGACCTCAGGCCGAGCTAAGCCTAAACTTCATGTCTGGCGTGTAGTCCGTGGTAGATTGAGAGGTTACCACACTTTGGTTTGAGCTCAGGCGCAGTAACATGGATTTCAACTTCCTGGTAAGTTTCTGGACAGTAACTTTGAGAGCTTACTGTGGTCAAAATACTGAGAGTTGGGAGCTGGGCTTTGGAGGCTAGCAATCATCTACTAAGGTGATGATGCACAAGAAAATTCAGCCACAATTGAGCAAGTAAAATGGTAGTTGTTGTAGAAACTACCATTTCTGTCCAGAACAGAAAATATTTTTTGTAGCAAAAATATTCCAAAAAAGTGATGAAATATTTTTGCTCAGGAAGGTGCCCTAGGGTTCAAAGAATATTTGGGAATTTTCTCAGATTTTTATGGGCAAGAAAAAATGGGGTTGCTTTGGAACACAAGGGGCTAGTTAGGGTTTTAGAGAGAAAATGAATATTTTTCATTAGAGAAAAATATTCATAATATTATTTTGAGATGGATCAGAGAAGAAATGATGGCTTAGGGAGAGAAATAAGTCACTTGGGTGAAAGTCAAGGGGGTACCCAAGTGTTTAAGTCCATCTGAAGTGATTCAAAAATTTCACATTCAAATCCAAACCAACTGAAAATCAGGCAAAGAGAAGAGGGCAAAAACCAGGCTGTCACAGCGTGCCCTGGTGCCTCGTGGGCACCTGGGTGGCTCCCTCTAGCACTTCTTTTCTCCAATTTTTTTTATTTGAAAATAAACCTCCATGAAATTTCAGCTTATTTGGAGATGTGCAGAATAGGTATCTCTCACATAGCCTTTTCAGGTCCTGAATTCCAGCTGTCGGCAATCTCCCTCTTCAAGTAAATCTTGCATATTAAGAGAGAAAAGGCATTAGAATTACTCCATAAAGTGTTATATTGATTAAAAACACTATAAGTAACAGTAAGAAATCATGATGCAAAATGGACGTATCACACTCAGCTTCCGGGCAACGGCGCCAGAAAAAGCTTGATGGTTTGCAAGTGCACAGGGTTTAGTTGTATCTTTTTCGAAGTAAGAGTATCGATCCCACGAGGAGCGTATGAATCAATCTTTCATCTTTTGGATGGTGCAAAAAGTATGTTTGTAAGTTGTGAGTGATCCAAAGCGGAAGTACGGTAATAGAAATGATGTAGCAAGCATATAAGTGAATATTTCAATAAAAGTAAATAGCGAGAATTCCAAACAAGAGGCTTAAACCAATAGGGCTAAAGTGTTTCCAAGGAGTCCGGAATCCCCTCTAGTGTGCATTTATAGCGGTGCCTAAACACAATGCTACTTCGGATTCCTAAGCCACTTTACATGTTTTTATTTGTGGGCAGAGCCGGTACAGATACGTGCATACTCTCGGCAGCCCCGTATCACATACGCCACCATCGTTCTTCCCCACTCCGGTTACCAAACGGTGATTAAGAGGAAAAAGGTCCCCGTGAACGCAACCTATAGGTGGTCTCTGTTTTACCCCTGCTGCAATGATCCGCTACAAAGGGAGATGGGGCATGTCACGTCACCCGCCTCTGCAACCACACGGTTCGCCAACAGTAATAACCTTCCGTTCAAAATTGGCATACGTTGAATGGTCGACTTCACCCAACAGATGATTATTAACATAAACAGAAAAAGAGGATATTAAATCCTAATATCAATGATCTATTACACACTAGGGTTCATCCATACCCCCGAGAACTAGGGGAACTACTCACTCATGAAGACAACAAACATCATTAACAGCGGGGATGGATGGCATTAATGAATCACACATGTAACACACAAGTTATCCCCTTTAGAGTTCCTAAGATTACAATGAGTGGGAAGTGGATGACAATGACGATGATGATAGTGGGGATGATGTTGAAGCCTTCCCGGTAAGGGTGGTTGAGGCGGCGGCTCCTCCTTGCCGATTCCTCCCCCCGGATCACTCCGACCGCTAGGATTCCTGCTTCTGGACGAGTTTCTGGTGTCTCTGGGTGTCTCCTCCACGATCCGATTCCACGGGGTGAAAATAGTTGATCTGGCGGCGGCGATAGCACTCCATACGACCGTCCATACGAGTGGGCGCGGTCGTATGGAACGCCGTTTTTTGCTTTGACGGCTGTGCGACGACTGCTTTTTTGACCTTTTTGCTTGATTCTTTTTATGGTAAATGATCATCACTTTAAATACGGATTCCACTGCCATTTCTTGATATTTCTTCCATTTTGTCCAAAAAGTGTTACCTGAGAAAAATGACAAAAAGTAGAGCGTGAACGTGATAAAATTCCAGAAAGCCTACTGAGTAGGCACAAAAATACTAACAAAATAATCACGTAATTTGGACTCATCAAGCACCGCTGAGCTGCCCCGTTTCTGCGTCCTTGCCTCTGCACCAATCAGCACCACAGAGCCGCCCGTCCCTGCATCCTTGCCTCTGCACCAACCAGCACCACCAAGCCGCCCCGCTTCTGCCGTTCCATTCAATAATTAGCTATAACGTTTTCATGTATGTTTGTTGATTCCACTACCATGGAAGGTGGGACTATTCCAGAATAAATAACCACACATCTTTGCTAGCGCAACATTTTTACCACGGGCGCTGGCCCAACTTGGCCCATCTGAGGGACGAAAGAAGCCAGGTGGTAGCCCAGACGTACGAAATTACCAGACAATCGAAAGAAACAATTAGATCAGGGCCGCAGGTTGAATACCTAAAACAACAGGGACTATTCTATAACATTGCTGACGGTGAACGGGCAGAAGCAATCGGTACTTTATTTGTAGGTAAAGATAAATATTGTTTATATGACCCCAAAAATATTTATCTAAAAATAGCTACCCGTGCTAAGGCTTGTTTTATGTGATTACTGAGGGCATGTACAATGATTGATAAGTTAGTCTTATCTTAAGTCTTGTATGTAGTTTAGAGATGACAAAAAAATATGTCTACAATGTGTCATCTCTTAGCCTTATCTTTAATAACTAGCCATTCCTAAAAACGTGGTGAGACATATTATGCTAAGAGATCATCTCTTGTCTTCTCTTAAATAACAGAACACAAACTTTTTCTTATGAGTTCCCTCTCCTCCATCTCATTATTTATCCTACGTGACACTCATAAGATACCATCATTGTACATGTCCTAGGTGGCTGACCAACATCGGTGTGTGCCTCCCTGCCGCCTTGTGGGGCCATCCGTATGCCGCCGTGCCGCATCAGTGGGTGTTTTCATGGACGAGACAACTAGAGTTTTTTTTCATACCGTAGCTTGAGGTGTTGTGTTTGCACATAGGTTTCTCGCTAAATTTACTCGATGGTACATGCCCTATGTTCTTTCCTTTCCGGCCGAAGAAGATTGTCATTATAACTCGAGTATTATGGCCTATAAAAAGGGAGTTCGAAAGCTGTTTTAAAAAAGGAGTTCGAAATAATAACGAAGCGTATCTAAAATTAGCCGGGTCGTTGTCGATCACTACCGCGTCCGCGCGGCCGAAGCTTTTCGCTTCGCATATATCATCATCCGGCCTTTACCCCTGCCTTCCCTCCTCCCCTTCCCGGATTCCCACCCTCCACCTCCAAACGCGCACGCACGCGTCCACGAATAAAGGCCGAGGGCGGCGAGCCAGGCCCAATCGCCAAAAACCCTAGCGCCGATCCGATCCGATCGAGCTCTGCCTCCCCTCCCATGGCGGCCCCCCCGAGCCAGGCGAGCCTCCTGCTCCAGAAGCAGCTCCGAGGTACGGATCCGCCCCCCCTCTCTCTCCCCCTTCTCGCCCCCCGATTCGTCGCGATCGCGCGCTGATCCCTGCCCCGGCGTTCGTACTTTGTTGCAGATCTAGCGAAGAACCCCGTGGACGGGTTCTCGGCGGGGCTGGTGGACGACGGCAACGTGTTTGAGTGGCAGGTCACCATCATCGGCCCGCCCGAAACATTATAGTGAGCCCCGATCTTTTACGCTGTAATTCTGATTACTGCAGAGATATGTATGCATCGTCTTGATTCGTGAGTGTGTGTTAGTAGTCGTGTTGAGCTCCGATTGGTTTGCACGGGGTGAAGTGTGGGAATTGCATGTTTCGATGCCGATCCGCAGCGCTTACCGATGAATTTTGTCATAGTGGACGATATGTTTAGGTACTGCAGCATGCCGAATTGTATTGCACATGTATCTAGGTGTCACTCTGTGGGATTGCATAGTGGTTGCCGTCCCGGCATTATGTCTTCGTGGTGCTACAATTGAATCAACTGATGGGTTCCCATAAGCTATGACAGTGTTACTGACGAGTTGTAAGTCGGCACGGGCATTGTCCATCTTTGTCTACGAACAAATAGGTTATGTCAGTTGGCGAAGCTCACTAAACATAGGAGGGCAACAAAGTCTCTGGGTGGGGAAGCTTGTAAATATGTGTCCCTCTCGAGTAACACTTATTCGCTTCAAACAGATTAATTTGGAGGTATGAACTTTGATGAAAAACAATTCCGTGTAATTCTTATATGGCTTTGCTAGATCATTTGGACATGAAATATTTAACTAGGACTGCAGCAACTGACATATGATATAAACTATAAAGTTCAGAACCTCCCTTTACAAGGCATTAAATTCTGGAACCATAAGTTCTCTGTGATCTTGTGTTTTGATAAAATGTAGTTTTGAAAAGGACTAGACATATGCAAAGAATATTGTAATTCCTAACAATTTTGTACTTGCTTGTTTGGAATAAGGATATGAATTTCATCCTCAAATCTAGTCCTGACTTTTCAGATGTGTCAACGATGCTGACCTTTCCTCAAATGAAACTCAGCAAGGACCTAAGGATGATAAAACATACTCCCTCTGTCTCAAAATGTAAGACGTTTTTTGAAAACGGAGGGAGTACTTACATTTTGCGACAGAGGGAGTACTTAGGAGTCTTGCTATAGTGGTCTGAAGAGTTTGCATTAATGATATCTACCAATGAAATAGACGTTTAAGCTTATACATTTCTCTGTTTTCATGTATTTGAAATTAAAAGGGTGTTTTTGTATACAGTGATGGAGGCTACTTCAATGCAGTAATGACCTTTCCTCAGGATTATCCCAACAGTCCTCCATCAGTAAGGTTTACTTCTGAGATGTGGCATCCAAACGGTGAGCTCTTTCTAGCTCTCTCTGATTCTATGTCATCATGCCCATGAGCTCTTTGCTAGTTCTCTGACAATGTTTATGCTGTCGAATTCGCAGTCTATCCTGATGGGCGTGTGTGCATTTCTATTCTTCATCCACCTGGTGATGATCCCAATGGTTACGAGCTTGCAAGTGAACGGTGGACACCTGTGCACACAGTAGGGTTTCTTCTAGTCGCCCATGAGTATTTTTAAATATAATAATTATATGAAGTCTTAAATCTATTAACCTTTCACCCTGGTACAAAACCTGTATAGACCAGAAATTTAGAAGAACTGCTGCTTTTTAATCAAAATATATCCAAGGCTATCATCTGCATTATTTAAAAAAAAGCGGTTCCAGGCTGCTTTTTGTTTAGTGGTGGGACCTGTTTCCAGCTGTAGGGTTCTGATCATCCAAAGTGTTTAAACCTAGTGGCCGACCAGCTCTTTGCCCCTTTTGAAACAGAATTTTGCTGATAAGTTGTCTCAACATCAGATACTTATTTAAAAACTTCTGAGTTCAACCAGGTTAAAAGACTATTGTTTTATTATTTTAACATGTCTCTTGCAAAATAATCCTGAAATCATCTTATTGTACAGCCAAACAGATTGTATATTTCGTCAAATTATTCTTGAAGTGATTTGAACACCAACTTGCATGTAGTCTTTTCCTAATTTTGTTTCTGTTCATAACGTGCAGGTTGAGAGTATAGTTTTGAGCATTATTTCGATGCTCTCTAGTCCAAACGATGAGTCTCCAGCAAATATTGAAGCGGCTGTAAGTGTCCTCGTCATTTATTATAGGCTATCCTCTTTCTCTGTGTGCTGGACGTGTCAAATGGTTTAAACATTATTCCATTCTCATGTGCCTTCGTTGCAATGTTGAAAATTACCATTTATCTGATCTGCAGTAGCTTGTTTCAGTTTTGCTAACTGTTGAAGATATACATTATTGCTAGTTATCATCCAAAATTCCTTTATCCGCACATTGCCTGTGAATAAGTATCTTCAGTTTCTTCTTCTTTTCTTTTTATTGCTAAGTTGCGGAATAAAGCATGTTGTTGTCGCAGGTAGCATACTGTTTTCTACTGGTAGTATTAGCCAACATTTGGTGTGATTGGTTTCATCTCTGAGATTTTCTAGAATTTTTTGGAACATTATTTAGTCTGTGCATCTGGTGAACTTGCTTTGGTTTCTGAAGTTATGCATTGAATCTTGCCGTGCAGAAGGACTGGAGAGAAAAGAGGGCCGAGTTCAAGAAAAAGGTGAGGAGCCTTGTTCGCAAATCTCAGGAAATGCTCTGAAAAAGGAGGATCATATGGGGGAGTCCACAAGCGCTGCAATTCTCTTGCTTTCACCAAATGGGGCACCTGATGCCAGCACTTGCACTTCTCCCCTGTTTATTTTCCATTCAGCGTCGGTCGAATGGTGATGTTGGTCTTGTCTCTCCGAGACACTTGGGGTGCTGCCTATTATGAACTCTCGATTGTATTGTGGCATGGAGTTGGTCAATGTCAAGAAGTATTTTCGTGTGATGCCACTTAATCATAGTCATCGCCGTGAAACAAAGAAATTGGCTGTTCGTTGAATGGATCCTTCCCCAAGAATCTGCCCGCGACATGGTTATTCTGAATGTTAGCTCGTTCAGTGTATAACTGGTATTAATTGCTTTGGATGCGTGTACTTGATGTTAGTAGTACCTAGGGCGATGATAGGCGCTGGCGCGACGGCTCAAAAGTTTCGCCCTGTCGCGCCCCAGCCACCCGATGCATTCATTAGGGTCCATTCAGGAAAAAACGCCCCCCTCCCGCTGTGTGCGCTCCTGTCGAGCTCGACGCTCGCCGGTTTACTCGCCACCGATGCTCGTTGTCGTCAAATCGCAACAAAAAACAGTTGTGCAGGTGCTGCCGACCCGTTGCAGCATTAATGGCGACACGTCGTTGCTCATGGCCAAAGCCGGTGGTAGCAAAAAATTGGACCGGTTCCAGCAAAACAAATATATAGTGGTAGCAAAAATACGCTGGTTCTAGCACAAATCCCACATAGGTGTAGCAAAAATGGATACTAGTTTCAGCAAGACACAAAGCCGGTGGTAGCAAACAAAATGGCTGGTTCGAGCCAAATCCAAAGATTGGGGTAGCAAAAAAAATTCCTCTGATTCCAGCAAAAAAAATTGATGGTGGTAGCCAAAATGGATGCTAGTTCGAGCAAAAAAACAAAAACCGATGGTAGCAAAAGAAATTGGGCTGGTTCCTCGGAACAATTGTTGTCATCCCGCGATCCACCGTCGTCGTAGCTTCTGCGATGCCGGTTGTAGCTTCTGGACAACCGGTTGCAGCTTTTCTACGACCGGTAGCAGCAAAAACCTCGCCACACACCACAACGCCGTCAGTGGCCGCAGGCGATGCTGTGGCCTGTCGCATCAATTTCGTGACCCAGTTGTAGCACAAGCGGATGCGGGTTCCAGCAAATCTTGCAGGGCAGCCGTCACCCGGGAAGAAGTGGAGGTGGGCGGCGGTCATGGCCACTGCCTGGCAGAAGGGGTGTGTGTGTGTGGGACAGCCATGCCGGGTCGGGGCACCGTAGGGCGCAAAGCAGGGAGGAGAGGGAAGGGGGAGTGCAGAACCGCAGGCGTAGAAGGGGAGGTGGGCACCAGCCATGGCCACCACATGGCAGAAGGGAAAGGGAGGTGGGCATCCATGGCGGAGAAGGAGGTGAATTCAGTGGGGAAAGGAACAGAGGAAGGGGACGATAGATGAGTGTGTGGATGGATAAGGAAAGGGGAAAAGGTGGGGCGGTGCGCGGGTCCCAAAGAACATGTCTCGTGTGACGTGTGAGGAGCAGGGAGCGCGTTCGATCTCCCTAGTATCCTACGTGCCGCGTGCAACCGGCTGAAGTTTCAACCGGCATGCCGAACACAAGTGTTTTCCAAATACCTATCTGTGGCAATGCCTGCTTCAGGGAGGCCCCTGTCTTCCTTTGACGGTGGCGACCGCGGGGCTTGCACCTGGCCATGCCATTTCGCTGGCCACCTCCCTCCTTCCCAGCCGATGCTCCCTCCCTCCCATCGTCCCAGCTAATTTCCTAGACGCTTTCTGATCCCCCACCGATCTATCCACCCACCGTCGCGGCCTGCCTCGCATGTCGTGGTCCCCAACTCGTCATCCACGAGGGCGGTTGTGGCTTGGCCGTCATGGCAAGAGAAGGTATTGCCAAGAGGAGTAGGGGGTGATAGAAAAACAAGATAAAATAATGTTGACGCACTTACTGGGAAAATTTCTAGTGCTACGGGAGCACCTAAGTTTAGGTGCTCCGGGAGTTCCCCAACCGTTGATTTCAGATCTCATCTATGGATGTGCTGGAGCTGGACCTAATAACTGGACTTCTGAGAGTTTTTTTTGGCAAATATGCGTCATGTCACACTGTGGCCTTTAGACCTCTGATCCAACGGCTGAAAAGCTCCTGAAGCACCTAAACTTAGGTGCTCCTGTAGCACTGGATACTTCCCCCGCACTTACTTGTGGGTCTCGCGAGTTATAAATATATTGGGGCTGATAAAAAGGAGCCAGTGCTGGAGTTGAGTGCCTTATGAGAGGAGTAGGGGGTTCCTCACAACGGGCGCGTGCGCGCCTCTGTCCAATGTCAGCCACCCGTGTGCCACGACATCCTCTCCGTTCCTACAGGCAGGTCCCCCGCTCACCTGGTTCTCGTGCCTCTCTGGGAAGAGGCAAACAAAGAAGGTCTGGCATGGTGGGCGACAAGGTGATGGGACAGAATGGGCGAATTTGCTCAGGAGGGGAGGGAAGGAAGAAGTTGGCGGCAGAGGCTACATGAAGACGACAAGGGTCGATTGTCGAAAAAGGTCGAGGTGAGCAACGGTGGAGGCTGATTCCCGGAAACGATGCCCAAATTTTTGGCCGTGGAGTTCGATTTCGCATGAGTTGGTTAAGGAAAATTTCCCTCCCGCCATGCCCATAAAAGTATGGAGCAACTCCAAAATTATCACCCAAGTGCTCCAAATATGAAGACTGAGAGATCAAATATAAAGGGGCCACTAAATAATGTGGCGAAGAAGGCAGGTTTGGCTCTTCTAGAGTGTTTCTTTTACTAATATATCCTCCAGATTACGGTATTATTTTTTGAAATGATGATTATGGGGGTAGGAGGTATATAACTATTCTGCTAGAGTTGCTTTTATACACAAACTCGTATAACACATTCAGAAATATGCTCTGTGTGCTTATGCCTCATCTCTTCATTGATGCAAGTTCGCCAGAGGATGTACGGTTTGCCCATAGAGTAGTTGTTTTGGCAGTCCAGCCGCTTTTAATAAGAGGATGATGGTAACAGCATGGTTCAGTGACAAAAGCGATATAGTATGTAGCACGTTTTGTTTCCAATGGACAGAAGCGGTTTCGTGGTGTAGTTGGCTATCACGTCAGTCTAACACACTGAAGGTCTCCGGTTCAAACCCGGGCGAAGCCATAATTTTTCTCTGGAGTTATCATATTTTTTGTACCTTTTTTTCAAAATATTTTTGGTGTACGTTGCATTCATTCACATATGGAAACGAAAGTAAATCGTGTGACCTGTACAAAGTGACATACGGAAGCAACATACAAATCCATTGCAAAACTAACCATGACATTTTTTAAATAGAATTCTTGATTGATTGTAGTTACTTTTTCTCTCTAAAAAAAGAAAAGATTGTAGTTACTTCTTAATGGAACATGTTGTTGGGAACGCAGTAATTTCAAAAAAATTCCTACACACACAAGATCTATCTAAGTGATGCATAGCAACGAGAGGGGAGAGTGTTGTCCACGTACCCTCGTAGACCGAAAGCGGAAGCGTTATGACAACGCGGTTGATGTAGTCGTACGTCTTCACGATCCGACCGATCCTAGTACCGAAAGTACGGCACCTCCGCGATCTGCACACGTTCAGTTCGGTGACGTCCCATGAACTCTAGGTCCAGCTGAGTGTCGGGGGAGAGCTTCGTCAGCACGACGGCGTGATGACGGTGATGATGAAGTTATCGATGCAGGGCTTCGCCTAAGCACTACAACGATATGACCGAGGTGGAAATCTATGGAGGGGGGCACCGTACACGGCTAAGACAACTGTCAACTTGTGTGTCCTAGGGGTGCCCCCTCTCCCGTATATAAAGGAGCAAGGGAAGGGGGCTGGCGGCCTCATAGGGTGCGCCCCAAGGGGGGAATCCTACTCCTACTAGGAGTAGGTTCCCCCTTTCCTAGTCCAACTAGGAGGGGAAGGAAAGAGGAGGAGGGGAGAAGGAAAGAGGGGGCGGACCCCCAAGCCCTAAACCAATTCGGTTTGGGCCTGGGGGGGCGCGCCCCACAGCTCCCTTGCTGCCCTCTATTTCCACTAAGGCCCATGAAGGCCCATTGACCCCCCGGGGGTTCCGGTAACTCCCCGGTACTCCGGTATTTATCCGGTGACCCCCGGAACCTTTCCGGTGTCCGAATATAACCTTCCAATATATCAATCTTTATGTCTCGACCATTTCGAGACTCCTCGTCATGTCCGTGATCTCATACGGGACTCCGAACAACCTTAGGTACATCAAAACACATAAACTCATAATACCGATCGTCACCGAACGTTAAGCGTGCGGACCCTACGGGTTCGAGAACTATGTAGACATGACCGAGACTCGCTTCCGGTCAATAACCAATAGCGGAACCTGGATGCTCATATTGGTTCCTACATATTCTACGAAGATCTTTATCGGTCAAACCGCATAACAACATACGTTGTTTCCTTTGTCATCGGTATATAAAGGAGCACGGGGAGGGGGCCGGCGGCCTCATAGGGTGCGCCCCAAGGGGGGAATCCTACTCCTTCTAGGAGTAGGTTCCCCCTTTCCTAGTCCAACTAGGAGGGGAAGGAAAGAGGAGGAGGGGAGAAGGAAAGAGGGGGCCGGACCCCCAAGCCCTAAACCAATTCGGTTTGGGCCTAGGGGGGCGCGCCCCACAAATTCCTTGCTGCCCTCTATTTCCACTAAGGCCCATGAAGGCCCATTGACCCCCCCGAGGGTTCCGGTAACTCCCCGGTACTTCGGTATTTATCCGGTGACCCCCGGAACCTTTCCGGTGTCCAAATATAACCTTCCAATATATCAATCTTTATGTCTCGACCATTTCGAGACCCCTCGTCATGTCCGTGATCTCATACGGGACTCCGAACAACCTTCGGTACATCAAAACACATAAACTCATAATACCGATCGTCACCGAAAGTTAAGCATGCGGACCCTACGGGTTCGAGAACTATGTAGACATGACCGAGACTCGCTTCCGGTCAATAACCAATAGCGGAACCTGGATGCTCATATTGGTTCCTACATATTCTACGAAGATCTTTATCGGTCAAACCGCATAACAACATACGTTGTTTCCTTTGTCATCGGTATATAAAGGAGCACGGGGAGGGGGCCGGCGGCCTCATAGGGTGCGCCCCAAGGGGGGAATCCTACTCCTTCTAGGAGTAGGTTCCCCCTTTCCTAGTCCAACTAGGAGGGGAAGGAAAGAGGAGGAGGGGAGAAGGAAAGAGGGGGCCGGACCCCCAAGCCCTAAACCAATTCGGTTTGGGCCTAGGGGGGCGCGCCCCACAGCTTCCTTGCTGCCCTCTATTTCCACTAAGGCCCATGAAGGCCCATTGACCCCCCCGAGGGTTCCGGTAACTCCCCGGTACTTCGGTATTTATCCGGTGACCCCCGGAACCTTTCCGGTGTCCAAATATAACCTTCCAATATATCAATCTTTATGTCTCGACCATTTCGAGACCCCTCGTCATGTCCGTGATCTCATACGGGACTCCGAACAACCTTCGGTACATCAAAACACATAAACTCATAATACCGATCGTCACCGAAAGTTAAGCATGCGGACCCTACGGGTTCGAGAACTATGTAGACATGACCGAGACTCACTTCCGATCAATAACCAATAGCGGAACCTGGATGCTCATATTGGTTCGTACATATTCTACGAAGATCTTTATCGGTCAAACCGCATAACAACATACGTTGTTCCCTTTGTCATCGGTATATAAAGGAGCACGGGGAGGGGGCCGGCGGCCTCATAGGGTGTGCCCCAAGGGGGGAATCCTACTCCTACTAGGAGTAGGTTCCCCCTTTCCTAGTCCAACTAGGAGGGGAAGGAAAGAGGAGGAGGGGAGAAGGAAAGAGGGGGCCGGACCCCCAAGCCCTAAACCAATTCGGTTTGGGCCTAGGGGGCGCGCCCCACAGCTTCCTTGCTACCCTCTATTTCCACTAAGGCCCATTGATCCCCCGGGGGGTTCCGGTAACTCCCCGGTACTCCGGTATTTATCCGGTGACCCCCGGAACCTTTCCGGTGTCCGAATATAACCTTCCAATATATCAATCTTTATGTCTCGACCATTTCGAGACCCCTCGTCATGTCCGTGATCTCATACGGGACTCCGAACAACCTTCGGTACATCAAAACACATAAACTCATAATACCGATCGTCACCGAACGTTAAGCATGCGGACCTTACGGGTTCGAGAACTATGTAGACATGACCGAGACTCACTTCCGATCAATAACCAATAGCGGAACCTGGATGCTCATATTGGTTCCTACATATTCTACGAAGATCTTTATCGGTCAAACCGCATAACAACATACGGTGTTCCCTTTGTCATCGGTATATAAAGGAGCACGGGGAGGGGGCCGGCGGCCTCATAGGGTGCGCCCTAAGGGGGGAATCCCACTCCTACTAGGAGTAGGTTCCCCCTTTCCTAGTCCAACTAGGAGGGGAAGGAAAGAGTAGGAGGGGAGAAGGAAAGAGGGGGCCGGACCCCCAAGCCCTAAACCAATTCGGTTTGGGCCTAGGGGGGCGCACCCCACAGCTTCCTTGCTGCCCTCTATTTCCACTAAGGACCATGAAGGCCCATTGACCCCCCCGGGGGGTTCCGGTAACTCCTCGGTACTCCGGTATTTATCCGGTGACCCCCGGAACCTTTCCGGTGTCCGAATATAACCTTCCAATATATCAATCTTTATGTCTCGACCATTTCGAAACTCCTCGTCATGTCTGTGATCTCATACGGGACTCCGTACAACCTTCGGTACATGAAAACACATAAACTCATAATACCGATCGTCACCGAACGTTAAGCATGCGGACCCTACGGGTTCGAGAACTATGTAGACATGACCGAGACTCACTTCCGATCAATAACCAATAGCGGAACCTGGATGCTCATATTGGTTCCTACATATTCTACGAAGATCTTTATCGCTCAAACCGCATAACAACATACGTTGTTCCCTTTGGCATCGGTATGTTACTTGCCCGAGATTCGATCGTCGGTATCTCAATACCTAGTTCAATCTCGTTACCGGCAAGTCTCTATACTCGTTCCATAATGCATCATCCCGCAACTAACTCATTAGTCACATTGCTTGCAAGGCTTATAGTGATGTGCATTACCGAGAGGGCCCAGAGATACCTCTCCGAAACACGGAGTGACAAATCCTAATCTCGATCTATGCCAACCCAACAAACACCATCGGAGACACATGCATATCATCTTTATAATCACCCAGTTACGTTGTGACGTTTGATAGCACACTAAGTGTTCCTCCGGTATTCAGGAGTTGCATAATCTCATAGTCATAGGAACATGTATGAGTCATGAAGAAAGCAATAGCAACAAACTAAATGATCATCGTGCTAAGCTAACGGATGGGTCAAGCCAATCACATCATTCTCTAATGATGTGATCCCGTTAATCAAATGACAACACATGTCTATGGCTAGGAAACTTAACCATCTTTGATTAACGAGCTAGTCTAAGTAGAGGCATACTAGTGACACTATGTTTGTCTATGTATTCACACATTTATTAAGTTTCCGATTAATACAATTCTAGCATGAATAATACACATTTATCATGAAATAAGGAAATAAATAATAACTTTATTATTGCCTCTAGGGCATATTTCCTTCAGTCTCCCACTTGCACTAGAGTTAATAATCTATATCACATCACCATGTGACTAACACTCATAGTTCACATCACCGTGTGATTAACACCTATAGTTCACATCGCCATGTGACCAACACCCAAAGGGTTTACTAGAGTCAATAATCTAGTTCACATGGCTATGTGATTAACACCCCAAGAGTACTTAGGTGTGATCATGTTTTGCTTGTGAGAGAAGTATAGTCAACGGGTCTGTCACATTCAGAGCCGTATGTATTTTGCAAATTTTCTATTTCTACAATGCTCTGTATGGAGCTACTCTAGCTAATTGCTCCCACTTTCAATATGTATCCGGATTGTGACTTAGAGTCATCCGGATCGGTGTAAAAGCTTGCATCGACGTAAATCTTTATGACGAACTCTTTTATCACCTCCATAACCGAGAAATATTTCCTTAGTCCTCCAGTGATCTACTCCTAGATCAAAATTGTACTCCCTTGCCAAACTCAGGGCAGGGTATACAATAGGTCTGGTACACATCATGGCATACTTTATAGAACCTATGGCTGAGGCATAGGGAATGACTTTCATTCTCTCTCTATCTTCTGTTGTGGTCAGGCTTTGAGTCATACTCAACTTCACACCTTGCAACACAGGCAAGAACTCTTTCTTTGACTTCCATTTTGAACTACTTCAAAATCTTGTCAAGGTATGTACTCATTGAAAAAAATTATCAAGCGTCTTGATCTATCTCTATAGATCTTGATGCTCAATATGTAAGCAGCTTCACCGAGGTCTTTCTTTGAAACACTCCTTTGAAACACTCCTTTATGCTTTCCAGAAAATTCTACATTATTTCTGATCAACAATATGTCATTCACATATACTTATCAGAAAGGCTGTAGTGCTCCCACTCACTTTCTTGTAAATACAGGCTTCACCGTAAGTCTGCATAAAACTATATGCTTTGATCAACTTATCAAAGCGTATATTCCAACTCCGAGATGCTTGCACCAGTCCATAGATGGATCGCTGGAGCTTGCATATTTTGTTAGCACCTTTAGGATTGACAAAACCTTCTGATTGCATCATATACAACTCTTCTTTAATAAATCCATTAAGGAATGCAGTTTTGTTATTCATTTGCCAGATTTCATAAAATGCAGCAATTGCTAACATGATTCGGACAGACTTAAGCATCGCTACGAGTGAGAAAATCTCATCGTAGTCAACACCTTGAACTTGTCGAAAACCTTTCGCGACAAGTTGAGCTTTGTAGATAGTAACACTACCATCAGCGTCCGTCTTACTCTTGAAGATCCATTTATTCTCAATGGCTTGCCGATCATCGGGCAATTCCACCAAAGTCCATACTTTGTTTTAATACATGGATCCTATCTCAGATTTCATGGCCTTAAACCATTTTGCGGAATCTGGGCTCATCATCGCTTCCTCATAGTTTGTAGGTTCGTCATGGTCTAGTAACATGACTTCCGGAACCAGATTACCGTACCACTCTGGTGTGGAACGTACTCTGGTTGACCTACGAGGTTCGGTAGTAACTTCATCTAAAGTTTCATGATCATCATCATTAATTCCTCACTAATTGACGTAGGCATCATTGGAACTGATTTCTGTGACGAACTACTTTCCAATTCGGGAGAAGGTACAATTACCACATCAAGTTATACTTTCCTCCCACTCACTTCTTTCGAGAGAAACTCCTTCTCTAGAAAGTATCCATTTTTAGCAACGAATATCTTGCCTTCGGATCTGTGATAGAAGGTGTATCCAACAGTTTCCTTTGGGTATCCTATGAAGACACATTTCTCCGATTTGGGTTCGAGCTTATCAGGTTGAAATTTTTTCACATAAGCATCGCCGCCCCAAACTTTAAGAAACGACAGCTTAGGTTTCTTGCCAAACCACAGTTCATATGGTGTCATCTCAATGGATTTAGATGGTGCCCTATTAATGTGAATGCAGTTGTCTCTAATGCATAACCCCAAAACAATAGCGGTAAATCAGTAAGAGACATCATAGATCGCACCATATCTAATAAAGTGTGGTTACGATGTTTGGACGCACCATTACGCTATGGTGTTCTGGGTGGCATGAGTTGCGAAACTATTCCGCATTGTTTCAAATGAAGACCAAACTCGTAAATCAAATATTCTCCTCCACGATCAGATCGTAGAAACTTTATTTTCTTGTTACAATGTTTTTCTACTTCACTCTGAAATTCTTTGAACTTTTCAAATGTTTCAGACTTATGTTTCATTAAGTAGATATACCCATATCTGCTCAAATCATCTGTGAAGGTCAGAAAATAATGATACCCGCCGTGAGCCTCAACACTCATCGGACTACATACATCAGTATGTATTATTTCCAATAAGTCAGTTGCTCGCTCCATTGTTCCAGAGAACGGAGTTTTAGTCATCTTGCCCATGAGGCATGGTTCACAAGCATCATGTGATTCATAATCAAGTGATTCGAAAAGCCCATCAGCATGGAGTTTCTTCATGCGCTTTACACCAATATGACCTAAACGGCAGTGCCACAAATAAGTTGCACTATCATTATTAACTTTGCATATTTTGGCTTCAATATTTATGAATATGTGTATCACTACAATCGAGATCCAACAAACCATTTTCATTGGGTGTATGACCATAGAAGGTTTTATTCATGTAAATAGAACAACAATTATTCTCAAACTTAAATGAATAACCGTATTGCAATAAACATGATCAAATCATATTCATGCTCAACGCAAACACCAAATAACATTTATTTAGGTTCAACACTAATCCCGAAAGTATAGGGACTGTGAGATGATGATCATATCAATCTTGGAACTACTTTCCAACACACATCGTCACTTCACCCTTAACTAGTTTCTGTTCATTCTGCAACTCCCGTTTCGAGTTACTACTCTTAGCAACTGAACTAGTATCAAATGCCGAGGGGTTGCTATAAACACTAGTAATGATATGGGGTGGCCCGATCTTCTCAGTAAGCTCGTGGTGGTATGATGATGATGATAGATAACTGGGTGTCACCGATGAACTCTCCTCGCTAGATCCCTGATGCCAATGCAACAGCTCTCTACCCTTCGGATATTCACGACTTCACACACTTGCGCAATGTAGCCGTCGACCACGAAACGGTATAATTGCAATTCACTAATTCCCAATGGAACAGCAGATTACACTCAACTTGTAGTTCAAATCTCCAGATCGATACGAATTGGAGATGCAATTTCAGATGAATGCTTGATAGCAAGTTCAACGAAACTAGGGTTTAATTTTAATGTGGTCTAACCCTAATTGTGGGCCCCCCCAAGAGTACTTATAGAGGTGGGGCCGTCCACCACTCAAACCAAACCCGAACCCAACTTGGGTTCAGCCCAAACTGACTCAGTTCGACTCAAACAGATACAAACTGACCCAATGGTTGGGTGCAGCCAACTAGGCGCGCAGGCCGTATGTGTAAGGCGCACAACCACTTGGTGTTGCGCCATATGTGGCCTCCTGCGTGGTGTCCTCCTCATGTTGGTCGCCGTCCTGCCTCTCCTCCCTCGCGTCCATGTGCATGATCACCACGTCTTGCTCTAGCTGCTTCAACTCCTCGTTCCCTCGTGCTATGCCTTCTTCTCCCATGAACCTGAGTATGCAAACACACAAAGACTTAGGCAGTAAACAATTCTTATTAATGAAATAATCAGAATCTATTAAGAGCAAATTCACCTGTTGTTCTATTAGCTTTGCACGGGCTCTTGTAATAGTTCCAATTCTGATTTCATCATTGGACTTCCTCTTTGCATCAATTGGTTGGTCAACATCATGAGATGGAAGAATAGTAGGGATGTCCTCATCACCTCCCCCCCCTTCAAAAGGCGTCGACCTCGACGCTCCAAGGTCTTCTCCATCATACGGTGACAAATCAGCAACGTTGAAGCTGTTGCTAACGCCACCAAACTCAGCAATAGGAATATCAATCGAGTAGGCATTGTCATTTATCTTGGCTAGCACCTTGTAAGGACCAGCTCCACGCGGCCGCAACTTGGAACGCCGCAGATGTGGGAACCTATCCTTGCGCAGATGCACCCAAACCATATCTCCAGGCTGAAACAAAACTTGCTTTCTTGATTGGTTTCTTGCAGCAGCAATGTTCTTGGCTTTCTTCTCAATAGCCTCCCGTGTCTTCTCATGAATTTTCTTCACATAATCTGCTCGTTTTGATGCCTCCATGTTTACTCTCTCATGCAATGGAAGAGGCAGCAAATCTAGTGGTGTGATAGGTTTGAAACCATACACCACCTCAAAAGAACAAAGCTGGGTAGTAGTGTGCACCGCTCTGTTATATGCAAACTCAACATGTGGCAAACACTCCTCCCACTCACATAGATGTTTCTTGATCATAGCTCGCAGCAATTGTGACAATGTTCGATTCACCACCTCTGTTTGACCATCATTTTGGGGATGCCATGTAGTACTGAACAACAGCTTCCTTCCAAGCTTTCCCCGTAGGGTCTTCCAGAAGTAGCTCATAAACTTCACGTCCCTGTCAGAAACAATAGTCTTCGGCACTCCATGCAAGCGTATGATGTCCCTGAAAAATAGGTTAGCAATATGCGACGCATCGTCGCTTTTGTGGCATGCAATAAAATGTGCCATCTTAGAAAATCTATCCACTACCACAAATATAGAATCATGACCTCGTTTAGTGCGTGGCAAACCTAACACAAAATCCATACTTATATCTTCCCATGGTGTGGTAGGTGTAGGTAGTGGTGTATACAAACCGTGAGGCTTTAGTTTTGACTTGGACTTGTTACATGTAATGCAGCGCCTAACAAACCTGTCCATGTCGCGCCTCATCTTGGGCCAATAAAAGTGGTCAGCTAGCATGAGCAACGTCTTCTCACGCCCAAAGTGACCCATCAATCCTCCTGCATGTGATTCCTGGAACAATAGCAAACGCACCGACGATTCTGGAACACATAGTTTGTTAGCACGAAACAAAAATCTATCATGTATTTGGTACTTGTCCCATGCGTTTCGAAGCATACACAAACGATATGCTTCAGCAAAATCATGATCAATTGCATACAAATCACACAAACTCTCTAAACCAGGAATTTTAACATCGAGATGTGTCAATAACATGTTCTTCCTAGATAGAGCATCGGCAACAACATTATCTTTCCCTTTCTTATGCTTAATTATGTAGGGAAACGACTCAATGAACTCAACCCACTTAGCTAGGCGCCTATGCAAGTTAGATTGAGCTTTCAGATATTTTAAAGCTTCATGATCAGAATGTATGATGAATTCTTTTGGCCACAAATAATGTTGCCAAACCTCAAGAACTCTAACAAGCGCATACAATTCTTTGTCATAAACAGGATAATTCAGTCTAGCACCAGAAAGTTTCTCGCTGAAATAAGCAATAGGTCTACCTTCTTGCATCAACACACCAACAATCCCTATACCACTAGCATCACATTCAACTTCAAATTGCTTAGAAAAATCAGGTAGCGCAAGTAATGGTGCAGAAGTTAGCAAACGTTTCAGCTTATCAAATGCATGATCTTGTGCAGCGCGCCAAACAAAAGGCACTCCTTTCCTAGTTAATTCATTCAATGGTTCAACAATAGTACTAAAATCTTTCACAAAACGCCGATAGAAACCAGCAAGACCGTGAAAACTTCGTACTTGACTAACATTGATGGGAGTAGGCCAGTTTTGAATTGCTTCAATTTTAGATGAATCTACTTCTACCCCATGCTTAGATACAACATATCCCAGAAATATGACCTTATCTTTTGCAAATGTGCACTTCTCAAGATTATCATATAATTTAGCATCACGCAACACTTGCAAAACTTGTCTAATATGATCACAATGTTCAGATTCATTGCGGCTGTAAATAAGTATGTCATCAAAATATACAACCACGAAACGGCCAATAAACTCTCGCAAAACATGATTCATTAATCTCATGAATGTACTAGGTGCATTAGTAAGACCAAAAGGCATAACTAGCCACTCATATAAACCAAATTTAGTTTTGAAAGAAGTTTTCCATTCATCCCCTTCTTTCATCCTAATTTGATGATAACCACTACGCAAATCAATTTTAGAGAAAACAGCAGCACCACTCAATTCATCTAGCATATCCTCCAAGCATGGAATAGGATGACGATATCGAATAGTGATGTTGTTAATAGCTCTACAATCGACACACATGCGCCATGTACCATCTTTCTTAGGCACCAAAATAACAGGAACAGCACAAGGACTAAGAGAAACACGAATACCCTTTGTCTAGTAGTGCTTGCACTTGCTTCTGTATTTCCTTCGTCTCTTCGGGGTTGGTCCTATATGGCGCTCGGTTGGGGAGGGTAGCGCCTGGTATGAGATCAATTTGGTGCTCAATTCCACGCAATGGTGGCAGCCCCGCTGGTACCTCCTCTGGAAACACATCGCCATATTCCTGCAAAACAGTAGACACACCAGGAGAAACAGGTTGCATATCATTAGAAACTAAAACCTCACCTTTGTACATAAGCACAAGAGGCATGGCTGTAGGATCCTCTCGAAATTCTCTCATGTCTTCTTTGGTGGCTAATATAAGCAAACTAGGCTCTCTTGCACTTTTCGTTATAGTGTCACCCACGGCTATTACATTGTTCTCTCGTGCAGGTGGCTGTTCGATATTCACTTCTGTTTTCTGACGAGACTCATTCACAATTTGTTGTGGTAACATAGGTTGTAAGTTGGTTTTCTTGCCCTTGAACTCCAAGTGATAGGTATGGGCACGGCCATTGTGCTGCACATGGCGGTCATAGAGCCATGGCCGACCCAATAAAAGATGGCAAACTGTCATAGGAACCACATCAAATTCAATGGAATCCTTGTATGGTCCTATCTCAAAATTTACGCGCACCATATGATTCACCTTCATCTCACTATTGTCACTCAACCATTGTATGTAATATGGATTTGGGTGAGGTAAATATTTCAGATTTAGCTTGGCACATAACTCCTTGCTTGCAAGATTGTGGTAGCTACCTCCATCAATGATCACCTTACAAGCTTTGTTGGGGCCAACTAGTGCTTTTGTTTGGAACAGATTGCAGCGCTGTGAATCAGCATGTGGCTGCACACTAAGAGCACGCTGTGAGACAACAATAGTAGGCGCTGGAGAAGCAAATGCATCTATGCTGCCTTCACTTGTGAACCCATCATCATCGGAAGCATATGGGTCAACGTCATCTCCAGTCTCATATTCATTGTCATCGTTCACAATCATCACTTTTCTGTTTGGGAACTCTCGCTTGAAGTGTCCCTTGCCTCCACATGTATGACATAGTATATCGCGATTACGGGCTGTAGACATGTTGGAACCTGAGCTAGCAGCAGGAGCAGCAGGTTTCTTTGATTGTGAAACAGTGGAGGCTGGTTTTGTTGCAGAAGAAAGGGGCGGCTGGCAGCACCCTCACCAGACGTGTAAGGGGGCGGCTGTGTTCTGTTGGAGAACCGCCCAGCTGTAGCATAACGGGCTTTAATTTGAGCTTCTTCGACCAACTGGGACTCGGCTTTCTCTTGCATGATGTAGCAGCTCATTCATTGTATTATATTGGTGATGCCTAACAATACCCTTGATGTTATATTTCAGCCCATGGAGAAAACATTGCATAGACATCTCAACAGATTCTCTAACTCGTGCACGCTGCAGCAACATCTCCATCTCCATGTAATATGCATCAACTGTCATGGAACCTTGCTTCAATTGTGTCAATTTATCATAAACTGTCTGCAAGTAATTAGTGGGAACAAAACGAGCTCGCATGGTCTCCTTCATATTGCGCCAAGTAAGAATAGGTAACTCATTGTCTTCCCGTCGTTCGCGCACAATGCTATCCCACCAACGCAAAGCATAACCATCAAATTCTGAGGAAGCAAGCTTGATCTTCCTATCTTCAGTGTAATCATGCAAACGCCATAGTTTCTCCATCTTGAGCTCCCATGTGAGGTACTCTTCTACATCAGTGGAGCCTTCAAATCTGGGAATTGTGAACTTAGGCTTGCCCAAACCATCATCCTCCTGAAGTGGTACACGTCGAGCACCAAGTGGTGGTGGGCGAACAGGCCCTTGAAAGCCACGCCCACGACCGTTATTGCCCATCATGTTTTCATTGTCTCCATGGACACTATCATCATCGCCATGGCCCTCATGTTGGCGTTGCTCAATAGCTACACGCAGTCCATTGACTGAAGTTGTCAATTGTTGTATGCTTGTTTGGAGATCATTGACTTGTGTTTGCATAGCATTGACTGTAGTTTCAGTTGCATCCACTTTCATTTGTACAGCTTGAATATCAGCATCAATATTGTCAGTGGATCTATTGATAAGCCCTGTCAAATGATCACGGAGAGCTTCATATTCCTTCCATGTAACACACTCATCACCATCCTTTTTCTGCATCACATCAACACCATTCTCAGACATGATTAGCAGGTTAGTGTACTAAATCAAAAATCGTTTTGGTGGAACACTCACAACTCACTGAAAACTGACAAGAAAAGGAAATCTTACCGTTCCAAAGTGAATAGCAATGCACACTTACCAGGTCGGATAGAAGACTAGTGCACGGATGTGATGAAGTGAATACCAGGGTATAAGAGCTACCACACGACAGAGCAGGATTATATTTGGTGGAGCTGTAGGTATGGTACCCTATCTACATCGAAGACAAGTCCTAGTGCTGATCGTGTGATACACACCCAAAGAAACTCACGCAGTGGAGATAAATGGGGCAATTGCAACTCTGAAAATGAGCGTAAATTTGATGTATGTGTCGGAGTAATGCTCGTGTTGCAATGCACAGGGAGAGACGCTAGCAAAAAGCTCAGGGTATACGGGCACAAGATTGCTCACTACTAGTGCAAATACCAAAATAATATAATTCGAAGACTGCAATAGATAGCAGCAACTTCTAGCCAATGTCTCTCTCTTTTCTTTCTTCCTTTTTCTTATTCACGCTTTCTTTTTCTCTTTTTTTTTGCTCTTTTTTTATTCACTCTTTTTTTGTATGGTTGCTACAGTAAAACCATATCAATCTTGGAACTACTTTCCAACACACGTCGTCACTTCACCCTTAACTAGTTTCTGTTCATTCTGCAACTTCCGTTTTGAGTTACTACTCTTAGCAACTGAACTAGTATCAAATGCCGAGGGGTTGCTATAAACACTAGTAATGATACGGGGTGGCCCGATCTTCTCAGTAAGCTCGTGGTGGTATGATGATGATGATAGATAACTGGGTGTCACCGATGAACTCTCCTCGCTAGATCCCTGATGCCAATGCAACAGCTCTCTACCCTTCGGATATTCACGACTTCACACACTTGCGCAACGTAGCCGTCGACCACGAAACGGTATAATTGCAATTCACTAATTCCCAATGGAACAGCAGATTACACTCAACTTGTAGTTCAAATCTCCAGATCGATACGAATTGGAGATGCAATTTCAGATGAATGCTTGATAGCAAGTTCAACGAAACTAGGGTTTAATTTTAACGTGGTCTAACCCTAATTGTGGGCGCCCCAAGAGTACTTATAGAGGTGGGGGCGTCCACTACTCAAACCAAACCCGAACCCAACTTGGGTTCAGCCCAAACTGACTCAGTTCGACTCAAACAGATACAAACTGACCCAATGGTTGGGTGCAGCCAAATAGGCGCGCAGGCCGTATGTGTAAGGCGCACAACCACTTGGTGGTGCGCCATATGTGGCCTCCTGCATGGTGTCCTCCTCCTCATGTTGGTCGCCGTCCTCCCTCTCCTCCCTCGCATCCATGTGCATGATCACCACATCTTGCTCTAGCTGCTTCAACTCCTCGTTCCCTCGTGCTATGCTTTTTTCTCCCATGAACCTGAGTATGCAAACACACAAAGACTTAGGCAGTAAACAATTCTTATTAATGAAATAATCAGAATCTATTAAGAGCAAATTCACCTGTTGTTCTATTAGCTTTGCATGGGCTCTTGTAATAGGTCCCATTCTGATTTCATCATTGGACTTCTTCTTTGCATCAATTGGTTGGTCAACATCATGAGATGGAAGAATAGTAGGGATGTCCTCATCAAGTAAAGTACACATAAATAACATGTATATCAAATATACCTTTGTTCACTTTGCCATCCTTCTTATCCGCCAAGTATCTAGGGTATTTCCACTTCCAGTGACCAGTCCCTTTGTAGTAGAAACACTTAGTCTCAGGCTTAGTTCCAGACTTGGGCTTCTTCACTTGAGCAGCAACTTGCTTGTCATTCTTCTTGAAGTTCCCCTTCTTCCCTTTGCCCTTTTTCTTGAAACTAGTGGTCTTTTCAACCATCAACACTTGATGCTTTTCTTGATTTCTACCTTCGCCGATTTTAGCATCGCGAAGAGCTTGGGAATTGTTTTCGTCATCCCTTGCATATTATAGTTCATCACGAAGTTCTAGTAACTTGGTGATAGTGATTAGAGAACTTTGTCAATTACTATCTTATCTGGAAGATTAACTCCCACTTGATTCAAGCAATTGTAGTACTCAGACATTCTGAGCACATGCTCACTCGTTGAGCTATTCTCCTCCATCTTGTAGGCTAAGTACTTTGTCAGAGGTCTCGTACCTCTCGATTCGGGCATGAGTCTGAAATACCAATTCCAGCTCTTGGAACATCTCATATGCTCTGTGGTGTTGAAAACGTTTTTGAAATCCCGGTTCTAAGCCGTATAGCATGGTGCCCTAAACTATCAAGTAGTCATCATACCGAGCTTTGTCAAAACGTTCATAACATCTGTATCTGCTCCTGCAATAGGTCTGTCACCTAGCGGTGCATCAAGGACATAATTCTTCTGTGCAGCAATGAGGATAATCCTCTGATCACGGACCAAGTCCGCATCATTGCTACTATCAACTTTCAACAGATTTTTATCTAGGAACATATCAAAATAAATGGGGAGCTATATCGCGAGCTATTGATCTACAACATAGATATGCTAATACTACCAGGACTGAGTTCATGATAAATTAAAGTTCAATTAATCATATTATTTAAGAACTCCCACTTAGATAGACATCCCTCTAGTCATCTAAATGATCACGTGATCCAAATCAACTAAACCATGTCCGATCATCACGTGAGATGGAGTAGTTTTCAATGGTGAACATCACTATGTTGATCATATCTACTATATGATTCACGCTCGACCTTTCGGTCTCCAGTGTTCCGAGGCCATATCTGCATATGCTAGGCTCGTCAAGTTTAACCCGAGTATTCTGCGTGTGCAAAACTGACTTGCACCCGTTGTATGTGAATGTAGAGCTTATCGCACCCGATCATCACGTGGTGTCTCGGCACGACGAACTTTCGCAGCGGTGCATACTCAGGGAGAACACTTGTACCTTGAAATTTAGTGAGAGATCATCTTATAATGCTACCGCCGAACTAAGCAAAATAAGATGCATAAAGGATAAACATCACATGCAATCAATATAAGTGATATGATATGGCCATCATCATCTTGTGGCTTTGATCTCCATCTCCAAAGCACCATCATGATCACCATCGTCACCGGCGCGACACCTTGATCTCCATTGTAGCATCGTTGTCGTCTCACCAACTATTGCTTCTACGACTATCGCTACCGCTTAGTGATAAAGTAAAAAAAATTACAGGGCGATTGCATTGCATACAATAAAGCGACAACCATATGGCTCCTGCCAGTTGCCGATAACTCTGTTACAAAACATGATCATCTCATACAATGAAATTTAGCATCATGTCTTGACCATATCACATCACAACAAGCCCTGCAAAAACAAGTTAGACGTCCTCTACTTTGTTGTTGCAAGTTTTACGTGGCTGCTACGGGCTGAGCAAGAACCGTTCTTACCTACGCATCAAAACCACAACGATAGTTCATCAAGTTAGTGTTGTTTTAACCTTCACAAGGACCGGGCGTAGCCACACTCGATTCAACTAAAGTTGGAGAAACTGACACCCGCCAATCACCTGTGTGCGAAGCACGACGGTGAAACCAGTCTCGCGTAAGCGTACGCGTAATGCCGGTCTGGGCCGCTTCATCCAACAATACCGCCGAATCAAAGTATGACATGCTGGTAAGCAGTATGACTATTATAGCCCACAACACTTTGTGTTCTACTCATGCTTATAACATCTATGCATAGACCTGGCTCGGATGCCACTGTTGGGGAACGCAGTAATTTCAAAAAAAATCCTACGCACACGCAAGATCCATCTAGGTGATGCATAGCAACGAGAGGGTAGAGTGTTGTCCACGTACCCTCGTAGACCGAAAGCGGAAGCGTTATGACAACGTGGTTGATGTAGTCATATGTCTTCATGATCCGACCGATCATAGTACCGAAAGTACAGCACCTCCGCGATCTACACACGTTCAGCTCAGTGACATCCCACGAACTCTAGATCCAGCTGAGTGACGGGGAAGAGCTTCGTCAGCACGACGGCGTGATGACAGTGATGATGAAGTTACCAATGCAGGGCTTCGCCTAAGCACTATAACGATATGACCGAGGTGGAAATCTATGGAGGGGGGCACCGCACACGGCTAAGACAACTGTCAACTTGTGTGTCCTAGGGGTGCCCCCCTCTCCCGTATATAAAGGAGCAAGGGGAGGGGGCCGGCGGCCTCATAGGGTGTGCCCCAAGGGGGGAATCCTACTCCTACTAGGAGTAGGTTCCTCCTTTCCTAGTCCAACTAGGAGGGGAAGGAAAGAGGAGGAGGGGAGAAGGAAAGAGGGGGCCGGCCCCCAAGCCCTAAACCAATTCGGTTTGGGCCTAGGGGGGCGCGCCCCACAGCTCCCTTGCTGCCCTCTATTTCCACTAAGTCCCAATGAACCCTCGGGGGGTTCCGGTAACTCCCTGGTACTCCGGTATTTATCTGGTGACCCCCGGAACCTTTCCGGTGTCCGAATATAACCTTCCAATATATCAATCTTTATGTCTCGAGAATTTCGAGACTCCTCGTCATGTCCGTGAGCTCATCCGGGACTCCGAACAACCTTCGGTACATCAAAACACATAAACTCATAATGCCGATCGTCACTGAACGTTAAGCGTGCGGACCCTACGGGTTCGAGAACTATGTAGACATGACCGAGACTCACTTCGGGTCAATAACCAATAGCGAAACCTGGATGCTCATATTGGTTCCTACATATTCTACGAAGATCTTTATCGGTCAAATCGCATAACAACATATGTTGTTCCCTTTGTCATCGATATGTTACTTGCCCGAGATTCGATCGTCGGTATCTCAATACCTAGTTCAATATCGTTCCCGGCAAGTCTCTTTACTCGTTCCGTAATGCATCATCTCGCAACTAACTCATTAGTCACATTGCTTGCAAGGCTTATAGTGATGTGCATTATCGAGAGGGCCCAGAGATACCTCTCCGAAACACGGAGTGACAAATCCTAATCTCGATCTATGCCAACCCAACAAACACCTTCGGAGACACCTGTAGAGCATCTTTATAATCACCCAGTTACGTTGTGACGTTTGATAGCACAGTAAGTGTTCCTCCGGTATTCGGGAGTTGCATAATCTCATAGTCATAGGAACATGGATGAGTGATACGTCTCCATCGTATCTACTTTTCCGAACACTTTTGCCCTTGTTTTGGACTCTAACTTGCATGATTTGGATGGAACTAACCCGGACTGACGCTGTTTTCAGCAGAATTGCCATGGTGTTATTTTTGTGCAGAAATAAAAGTTCTCGGAATGACCTGAAATTTCACGGAGAATATTTTTGGAATTAATAAAAAATAATGGCGAAAGAATCAAGGCCAGGGGGCCCACACCCTGTCCACGAGGGTGGGGGCGCGCCTACCCCCCTGGGCGCGCCCCCTGCATCGTGGGCCCCCTGGAGCTCCACTAACCTCAACTCCAACTCTATATATTCACGTTCGGGGAGAAAAAAATCAGAGAGAAGGATTCATCGCGTTTTACGATATGGAGCCGCCGCCAAGCCCTAAAATCTCTCGGGAGGGCTGATCTGGAGTCCGTTCGGGGCTCCGGAGAGGGGAATCCGTTGCCGTCGTCATCATCAACCTTCCTCCACACTAATTTCATGATGCTCACCGACGTTCGTGAGTAATTCATCGTAGGCTTGCTGGACGGTGATGGGTTGGATGAGATTTTTCATGTAATCGAGTTAGTTTTGTTAGGGTTTGATCCCTAGTATCCACTATGTTCTGAGATTGATGTTGCTATGACTTTGCTATGCTTAATGCTTGTCACTAGGGCCCGAGTGCCATGATTTCAGATCTGAACCTATTATGTTTTCATGAATATATGTGAGTTCTTGATCCTATCTTGCAAGTCTATAGTCACCTATTATGTGTTATGATCCGGTAACCCCGAAGTGACAATAATCGGGATACTTACCGGTGATGACCGTAGTTTGAGGAGTTCGTGTATTCACTAAGTGTTAATGCTTCGGTCTGTCACTCTATTAAAAGGAGGCCTTAATATCCCTTAGTTTCCAATTGGACCCCGCTACCACGGGAGGGTAGGACAAAAGATGTCATGCAAGTTCTTTTCCATAAGCAGGTATGACTATATTCAGAATACATGCCTACATTACATTGATGAATTGGAGCTAGTTTTGTGTCACCCTATGTTATAACTTTCGCATGAGGAATCGCATCCGACATAATTATCCATCACCGATCCAATGCCTATGAGCTTTTCACATATTGCTCTTTGCTTAGTTACTTTACCGTTGCCACTGTTACAATTAATACAAAACTGCCACTGTTACTTTTGCCACTGTTACCATTACTTCCATACTACTTTGCTACTACATACTTTGCTGCAGATATTAAGTTATCCAGGTGTGGTTGAATTGACAACTCAACTGCTAATACTTGAGAATATTCTTTGGCTCCCCTTGTGTCGAATCAATAAATTTGGGTTGAATACTCTACCCTCGAAAACTGTTGTGATCCCCTATACTTGTGGGTTATCAAGACTATTTTCTGGCGCTGTTGTTGGGGAGCATAGCTCTATTCTTTGACTCACTTGGGATTTATATCCGCTGATCACTATGAGGAACTTGAAAGACGAAAGAACTAGGATTTTTCCCTCAACTACGAGGGGAGGTAAGGAACTGCCATCTAGCTCTGCACTTGATTCTCCTTCTGTTTTGAGTAAACTTGCGACACCTAAACGTGCTTCTGCTATTAATTCTGATATGTCGCATGTTATTGATGATGCCACTTCTGCTATGCATGATACTTATGATGAAACTACTTCTATGCTTGATACTACTGTGCCATTAGGTGAATTTTTTGATGAACAACTTGCTAGGGCTAGATAGAATGAAATTATTGAAACTGATGATATTGATGAAAATGATGATGAAGATTCTCCCCCTAGATATGAATTGTATGTTGTGCCTGAGGGTTATGTTATGGATGAAGAAACTGCTAGAGACTTTCTTGCTTGCAATGATAGATATGATCTTAAGAAATTATTAGCTAAGCTGAAAGAAAAATCTTTGAATGCTAGAATGAAATATGACCCTGCTTTTGCTACTTCACCTATCTGTATTACTGATAAGGATTATGATTTCTCTGTTGATACTGAGATAATTACTTTGGTTGAATCGGATCCTTTTTATGGCTATGAATCTGAAACTGTTGTGGCACATCTTACTAAATTAAATGATATAGCCAACCTATTACTAATGATGAGAAAACTCGCTACTACTATATCCTTAAGTTATTTCCGTTCTCATTAAAGGGTGATGCTAAAACATGGTTTAATTCTCTTGATCCTGGTTGTGTGCGTAGTCCCCAGGATATGATTTATTACTTCTTTGCTAAATATTTCCCCGCTCACAAGAAACAAGCTGCTTTAAGGAAATATATAATTTTGTGCAAATTGAAGAAGAGAGTCTCCCACAAGCTTGGGGGAGGCTTCTCCAATTACTTAATGCTTTGCCTGATCATCCTCTCAAGAAAAATGAAATACTTGATATCTTTTATAATGGACTAACCGATGCTTCGAGAGGCCACCTGGATAGTTGTGCTGGTTGTGTTTTCGGGGAAAGAACTGTTGATCAAGCTGAATTGCTATTGAATAATATGTTGACTAACGAAATTAATTGGACACTTCCTGAACCAACTCCTAAGCCAACTCCGAAGAAAAGGGGTATTCTATTTCTCAGTCCTGAAGATATGCAATAGGCAAAGAAATCTATGAAAGAAAAAGGTATTAAAGCTGATGATGTTAAGAATTTACCTCTTATTGAAGAAATACATGGTCTTAATTTGCCGCCTATTGAAGAAATACACGGTCTTAATAACCCGACACAGGTAGTAAAGGTAAATTCTCTCTATAGATTTGATGAAGGTGATATTCCTCGTTATAAGTCTGCTAGCCAATGCTTAGATGAGTTTGATAATTTTATTGTTAAACAAGAAAACTTCAATGCTTATGTTGGTAGAAAATTGAAACGAAATGCTTATATGATTGAACACTTGAGTGATTATATATCTAGAGTTAAAGGTGAACTTAAACTCGTTAGTAAACATGTTTCTATGGTTACCACTCAAGTAGAACAAGTGCTTAAAGCTCAAAATGATTTGCTAAATGAATTAAATAATAAGAAAAATGATAATGCTATTAGAGTTATGACTAGAGGGGGTAAAATGACTCAGGAACCTTTGCATCCTGAGGGCCACCCTAAGAGAATTGAGCAAGATTCTCAGAGAACTAATGTTGATGCACCTAGTCCTTCTATAAAGAAGAAAAAGAAAAATGATAGGACTTTGCATGCTTCTAGCGAACCTGTTGTTGACACACCTGAGAATCCCAATGATATTTCTATTTCTGATGCGGAAACACAATCTGGTGATGAACATGAACCTAGTGATAATGTTAATGATAATGTTCATGTTGATGCTCAACCTAGCAATAACAATGATGTAGAGATTGAACCTGTTGTTGATCTTGATAACCCACAATCAAAGAATCAACGTTATGATAAGAGAGACTTTGTTGCTAGGAAGCACGGTAAAGAAAGAGAACCATGGGTTCAGAAACCCATGCCTTTTCCTCCCAAACCATCCAAGAAAAAGGATGATGAGGATTTTGAGTGCTTTGCTGAAATGATTAGACCTATCTTTTTGCGTATGCATTTGACTGATATGCTTAAAATGAACCCTTATGCTAAATACATGAAGGATATTGTTACAAATAAGAGAAAGATACCGGAAGCTGAAATTTCCACCATGCTTGCTAACTATACTTTTAAGGGTGGAATACCAAAGAAACTTGGAGATCCAGGGGTACCAACTATACCATGCTCCATTAAAGGAAACTATGTTAAAACTGCTTTATGTGATCTTGGAGCCGGTGTTAGTGTTATGCCTCTCTCTTTATATCGTAGACTTGATTTGAATAAGTTGACACCTACTGAAATATCTTTGCAAATGGCTGATAAATCAACTACTATACATGTCGGTATTTGTGAGGATGTGCCTGTTGTGGTTGCAAACGTTACTATTTTAACGGACTTTGTTATTCTTGATATTCCCGAGGACGATAGTATGTCGATTATCCTTGGTAGACCCTTTTTGAATACCGCAGGGGCTGTTATTGATTGCAACAAAGGCAATGTCACTTTTCATCTTAATGGTAATGAGCATACGGTACACTTTTCGAGGAAACAACCTCAAGTCCACAGTATCAATTCTATTGGAAAATTTTCAACTATTACTATTGGAGGTTTTGAATTTCCTCTTCCTACTGTTAAAAAGAAATATGATATTCTTATTGTTGGGGACGTGCATATCCCCGTTGAGGTAACCAAGTGTTATTCGAAATTTCTCCGGTTTCATGTGATTCGGAATGGGTTTGTTAAGAAGACTTGATCAACCTTGTTAGTGGATTCCTTTTGATGAGCATGAGATGGATGAAGTTAGAGAGCACAACCTTCTGTACCCTCCTTTTACTTTCTGTTATTTAGATTAAATAAAGCAAAAATAGTATTTTCTGTTTGTTTTCTGAATTATCCTTGCAATAAAAAATACCCCGAAAATAAAAGTTCTCCAAATGCCCTGAAATTGAAATATGATATTTTCCAGAATATTTAAGAATATCTCGCACTGAGAACACATCAGGGGAAGCCACCACCTGGCCACGAGGGTCCAGGGCGCGCCATGTTGGGGAACATAGTAATTTCAAAAAATTTCCTACGCACACACAAGATCATGGTGATGCATAGCAACGAGAGGGGAGAGTGTTGTCCACGTACCCTCGTAGACCGAAAGCGGAAGCGTCAGCACAACGCGGTTGATGTAGTCGTACGTCTTCACGATCCGACCGATCAAGTACCGAACGCACGGCACCTCCGAGTTCAGCACACGTTCAGCCCGATGACGTCCCTCGAACTCTGATCCAGCCGAGTGTTGAGGGAGAGTTTCGTCAGCACGACGGCGTGGTGACGATGATGATGTTCTACCGACGCAGGGCTTCGCCTAAGCACCGCTACAGTATTATCGAGGTGGACTATGGTGGAGGGGGCACCGCACACGGCTAAAAGATCAAATGATCAATTGTTGTGTCTAGGGTGCCCCCTGCCCTCGTATATAAAGGAGCAAGGGGGGAAGGTGCGACCGGCCAGGAGGAGGCGCGCCAGGAGGAGTCCTACTCCCACCGGGAGTAGGACTCCCTCCCTTCCTTGTTGGACTAGGAGAGGAGAGGGAAGGAGAGAGGGGGAAAGAAAAAGGGGGGCGCCCCCCCCCCCCCTTGTCCAATTCGGACTTGGGGGGGGGAGGGGCGCGCGGCTGCCCCTTGGCCGCCTCTCCTCTTCCACCAATTGGGCCGATGAGGCCCAATAGCCTCCGGGGGGGTTCCGGTAACCCCCCGGTACTCTGGTATATATCCGATAACCCCCGAAACCATTCCGGTGTCCGAATATAGTCATCCAATATATCAATCTTCATGTCTCAACCATTTCGAGACTCCTCGTCATGTCCATGATCACATCCGGGACTCCGAACAACCTTCGGTACATCAAAACATATAAACTCATAATATAACTGTCATCGAAACGTTAAGCGTGCGGACCCTACGGGTTCGAGAACTATGTAGACATGACCAAGACACGTCTCCAGTCAATAACCAATAGCGGAACCTGGATGCTCATATTGGCTCCCACATATTCTACGAAGATGTTTATCGGTCAGACCGCATAACAACATACGTTGTTCCCTTTGTCATTGGTATGTTACTTGCCCGAGATTCGATCATCGGTATCTCAATACCTGGTTCAATCTCGTTACCGGCAAGTCTCTTTACTCGTTCCGTAATACATCATCCCACAACTAATTCATTAGTTGCAATGCTTGCAAGGCTTAAGTGATGTGCATTACCGAGAGGGCCCAGAGATACCTCTCCGACAATCGGAGTGACAAATCCTAATCTCGAAATACGCCAACCCAACAAGTACCTTTGGAGACACCTGTAGAGCACATTTATAATCACCCAGTTACGTTGTGACGTTTGGTAGCACACAAAGTGTTCCTCCGGTAAACGGGAGTTGCATAATCTCATAGTCATAGGAACATGTATAATTCATGAAGAAAGCAATAACAACATACTAAATGACCGAGTGCTAAGCTAACGGAATGGGTCAAGTAAATCACATCATTCTCCTAATGATGTGATCCCGTTAATCAAATGACAACTCATGTCTATGGCTAGGAAACATAACCATCTTTGATCAACGAGCTAGTCAAGTAGAGGCATACTAGTGACACTCTGTTTGTCTATGTATTCACACAAGTATTATGTTTCCGGTTAATACAATTCTAGCATGAATAATAAACATTTATCATGATATAAGGAAATAAATAATAACTTTATTATTGCCTCTAGGGCATATTTCCTTCAGTCTCCCACTTGCACTAGAGTCAATAATCTAGATTACACAGTAATGATTCTAACACCCATGGAGCCTTGGTGCTGATAATGTTTTGCTCGTGGAAGAGGCTTAGTCAACGGGTCTGCAACAATCAGATCCGTATGTATCTTGCAAATTTCTATGTCTCCCACCTGGACTAAATCCCGGATGGAATTAAAGCGTCTCTTGATGTGCTTGGTTCTCTTGTGAAATCTGGATTCCTTCGCCAAGGCAATTGCACCAGTATTGTCACAAAAGATTTTCATTGGACCCGATGCACTAGGTATGACACCTAGATCGGATATGAACTCCTTCATCCAGACTCCTTCATTTGCTGCTTCCGAAGCAGCTATGTACTCTGCTTCACATGTAGATCCCGCCATGACATTTTGTTTAGAACTGCACCAACTGACAGCTCCACCGTTCAATGTAAACGCGTATCTGGTTTGCGATTTAGAATCGTCCAGATCAGTGTCAAAGCTTGCACCAACGTAACCATTTACGATGAGCTCTTTGTCACCTCCATAAACGAGAAACATATCCTTAGTCCTTTTCAGGTATTTCAGGATGTTCTTGACCGTTGTCCAGTGATCCACTCCTGGATTACTTTGGTACCTCCCTGCTAAACTTATAGCAAGGCACACATTAGGTCTGGTACACATCATTGCATACATGATAGAGCCTATGGCTGAAGCATAGGGAACATCTTTCATCTTCTCTCTATCTTCTGAAGTGGTCGGGCATTGAGTCTTACTCAACTTCACACCTTGTAACACAGGCAAGAACCCTTTCTTTGCTTGATCCATTTTGAACTTCTTCAAAACTTTGCCAAGGTATGTGCTTTGTGAAAGTCCAATTAAGCGTCTTGATCTATCTCTATAGATCTTGATGCCCAATATATACGCAGGTTCACCGAGGTCTTTCATTGAAAAACTCTTATTCAAGTATCCCTTTATGCTATTCAGAAATTCTATATCATTTCCAATCAGCAATATGTCATCCACATATAATATTAGAAATGCTACAGAGCTCCCACTCACTTTCTTGTAAATACAGGCTTCTCCAAAAGTCTGTACAAAACCAAATGCTTTGATCACACTATCAAAGCGTTTATTCCAACTCCGAGAGGCTTGCACCAGTCCATAAATGGATCGCTAGAGCTTGCACACGTTGTTAGCTCCCTTTGGATCGACAAAACCTTCCGGTTGGATCATATACAACTCTTCTTCCAGAAATCCATTCAGGAATGCAGTTTTGACATCCATTTGCCAAATTTCATAATCATAAAATGCGGCAATTGCTAACATGATTCGGACAGACTTAAGCATCGCTACGGGTGAGAAGGTCTCATCGTAGTCAATCCCTTGAACTTGTCGAAAACCTTTTGCAACAAGTCGAGCTTTATAGACAGTAACATTACCGTCAGCGTCAACCTTCTTCTTGAAGATCCATTTATTCTCAATGGCTTGCCGATCATCGGGCAAGTCAACCAAAGTCCACACTTTGTTCTCATACATGGATCCCATCTCAGATTTCATGGCCTCAAGCCATTTTGCGGAATCTGGGCTCACCATCGCTTCTTCATAGTTCGTAGGTTCGTCATGGTCTAGTAACATAACCTCCAGAACAGGATTACCGTACCACTCTGGTGCTGATCTTACTCTTATTGACCTACGAGGCTCAGTAACAACTTGATCTGAAGTTCCATGATCATCATCATTAACTTCCTCACTAATTGGTGTAGGCATCACAGAAACCGGTTTCTGCGATGAACTACTTTCCAATAAGGGAGCAGGTACAATTACCTCTTCAAGTTCTACTTTCCTCCCACTCACTTCTTTCAAGAGAAACTCCTTCTCCAGAAAGATTCCGAATTTAGCAACAAAAGTCTTGCCCTCGGTGTGATAGAAGGTGTACCCAACAGTCTCCTTTGGGTATCCTATGAAGACACATTTCTCCGATTTGGGTTCGAGCTTATCAGGTTGAAGTTTTTTCACATAAGCATCACAACCCCAAACTTTAAGAAACGACAACTTTGGTTTCTTGCCAAACCACAGTTCATAAGACGTCGTCTCAACGGATTTTGATGGTGCCCTATTTAACGTGAATGCGGCCGTCTCTAAAGCATAACCCCAAAACGATAGCGGTAAATCAGTAAGAGACATCATAGATCGCACCATATCTAGTAGAGTATGATTACGACATTCGGACACGCCATTGCGTTGTGGTGTTCCGGGTGGCGTGAGTTGCGAAACTATTCCGCATTGTTTCTAATGAAGACCAAACTCATAACTCAAATATTCTCCTCCACGATCAGATCGTAGAAACTTTATTTTCTTGTTACGATGATTTTCAACTTCACTCTGAAATTCTTTGAACTTTTCAAATGTTTCAGACTTATGTTTCATTAAGTAGATATACCCATATCTGCTTAAATCATCTGTGAAGGTGAGAAAATAACGATATCCGCCACGAGCCTCAACATTCATCGGACCACATACATCTGTATGTATGATTTCCAACAAATCTGTTGCTCTCTCCATAGTTCCGGAGAACGGCGTTTTAGTCATCTTGCCCATGAGGCACGGTTCGCGAGTACCAAGTGATTCATATTCAAGTGGTTCCAAAAGTCCATCAGTATGAAGTTTCTTCATGCGCTTTACACCGATATGACCTAAACGGCAGTGCCACAAATATGTTGCACTATCATTATCAACTCTGCATCTTTTGGCTTCAATACTATGAATATGTGTATCACTACTATCGAGATTCAACAAAAATAGACCACTCTTCAAGGGTGCATGACCATAAAAGATATTATTCATATAAATAGAACAACCATTATTCTCTGATTTAAATGAATAACCGTCTTGCATCAAACAAGATCCAGATATAATGTTCATGCTTAACGCTGGCACCAAATAACAATTATTTAGGTCTAAAACTAATCCCAAAGGTAGATGTAGAGGTAGCGTGCCGACCGCGATTACATCGACTTTGGAACCATTTCCCACGCGCATCGTCACCTCGTCCTTAGCCAATCTTCGCTTAATCTGTAGCCCCTGTTTCGAGTTGCAAATATTAGCAACAGAACCAGTATCAAATACCCAGGTGCTACTGCGAGCATTAGTAAGGTACACATCAATAACATGTATATCACATATACCTTTGTTCACCTTGCCATCCTTCTTATCCGCCAAATACTTGAGGCAGTTCCGCTTCCAGTGACCAGTCTGCTTGCAGTAGAAGCACTCAGTCGCAGGCTTAGGTCCAGACTTGGGTTTCTTCTCCTGAACAGTAACTTGCTTGCTGTTCTTCTTGAAGTTCCCCTTCTTCTTCCCTTTGCCCTTTTTCTTGAAACTGGTGGTCTTATTGACCATCAATACTTGATGCTCCTTTTTGATTTCTACCTTCGCAGCCTTTAGCATTGTGAAGAGCTCGGGAATCGTCTTATCCATCCCTTGCATGTTATAGTTCATCACGAAGCTCTTGTAGCTTGGTGGCAGTGATTGGAGAATTCTGTCAATGACGCTATCATCCGGAAGATTAACTCCCAGTTGAATCAAGTGATTATTATACCCAGACATTTTGAGTATATGCTCACTGACAGAACTATTCTCCTCCATCTTGCAGCTGTAGAACTTATTGGAGACTTCATATCTCTCAATTCGGGCATTTGCTTGAAATATTAACTTCAACTCCTGGAACATCTCATATGCTCCATGACGTTCAAAACGTCATTGAAGTCCCGGTTCTAAGCCGTAAAGCATGGCACATTGAACTATCGAGTAGTCATCAGCTTTGCTCTGCCAGACGTTCTTAACGTCGTCAGTTGCATCGGCAGCAGGCCTGGCACCCAGCGGTGCTTCCAGGACGTAATTCTTCTGTGCAGCAATGAGGATAATCCTCAAGTTACGGACCCAGTCCGTGTAATTGCTACCATCATCTTTCAACTTTGCTTTCTCAAGGAACGCATTAAAATTCAACGGAACAACAACACGTGCCATCTATCTAGAATCAACATAGACAAGCAAGATACTATCAGGTACTAAGTTCATGATAAATTTAAGTTCAATTAATCATATTACTTAAGAACTCCCACTTAGATAGACATCCCTCTAATCCTCTAAGTGATCACGTGATCCATATCAACTAAACCATGTCCGATCATCACGTGAGATGGAGTAGTTTCAACGGTGAACATCACTATGTTGATCATATCTACTATATGATTCACGCTCGACCTTTCGGTCTCCGTGTTCTGAGGCCATATCTGTTATATGCTAGGCTCGTCAAGCTTAACCTGAGTATTCCGCGTGTGCAACTGTTTTGCACCCGTTGTATTTGAACGTAGAGCCTATCACACCCGATCATCACGTGGTGTCTCAGCACGAAGAACTTTTGCAACGGTGCATACTCAGGGAGAACACTTATACTTTGATAATTTAGTGAGGGATCATCTTATAATGCTATCGTCAATCAAAGCAAGATAAGATGCATAGAAGATAAACATCACATGCAATCAATATAAGTGATATGATATGGCCATCATCATCTTGTGCTTGTGATCTCCATCTCCGAAGCACCGTCATGATCACCATCGTCACCGGCGCGACACCTTGATCTTCATCATAGCATCGTTGTCGTCTCGCCAATCTTATGCTTCTACGACTATCGCTACCGCTTAGTGATAAAGTAAAGCATTACAGGGCGATTGCATTGCATACAATAAAGCGACAACCATATGGCTCCTGCCAGTTGCCGATAACTCGGTTACAAAACATGATCATCTCATACAATAAAATTTAGCATCATGTCTTGACCATATCACATCACAACATGCCCTGCAAAAAAAGTTAGACGTCCTCTACTTTGTTGTTGCAAATTTTACGTGGCTGCTACGGGCTTAGCAAGAACCGTTCTTACCTACGCATCAAAACCACAACGATAGTTTGTCAAGTTGGTGCTGTTTTAACCTTCGCAAGGACCGGGCGTAGCCACACTCGTTCAACTAAAGTTGGAGAAACTGACACCCGCCAGCCACCTGTGTGCAAAGCACGTCGGTAGAACCAGTCTCGCATAAGCGTACGCGTAATGTCGGTCCGGGCCGCTTCATCCAACAATACCGCCGAACCAAAGTATGACATGCTGGTAAGCAGTATGACTTATCTCGCCCACAACTCACTTGTGTTCTACTCATGCATATAACATCAACGCATAAAACTAGGCTCGGATGCCACTGTTGGGGAACGTAGTAATTTCAAAAAATTTCCTACGCACACGCAAGATCATGGTGATGCATAGCAACGAGAGGGGAGAGTGTTGTCCACGTACCCTCGTAGACCGAAACCGGAAGCGTTAGCACAACGCGGTTGATGTAGTCGTATGTCTTCACGATCCGACCGATCAAGTACCGAACACACGGCACCTCCGAGTTCAGCACACGTTCAGCCCGATGACGTCCCTCGAACTCCGATCCAACCGAGTGTTGAGGGAGAGTTTCGTCAGCACGACGGCGTGGTGACGATGATGATGTTCTACCGACGCAGGGCTTCGCCTAAGCACCGCTACAGTATTATCGAGGTGGACTATGGTGGAGGGGGCACCGCACATGGCTAAAAGATCAAACGATCAATTGTTGTGTCTAGGGTGCCCCCTGCCCTCGTATATAAAGGAGCAAGGGGGGAAGGTGCGACCGGCCAGGAGGAGGCGCGCCAGGAGGAGTCCTACTCCCACCGGGAGTAGGACTCCCTCCCTTCCTTGTTGGACTAGGAGAGGAGAGGGAAGGAGAGAGGGGGAAAGGAAAAGGGGGCGCCGCCCCCCCCCCTTGTCCAATTCGGACTTGGGGGGGGAGGGGCGCGCGGCTGCCCCTTGGATGCCTCTCCTCTTCCACCAATTGGGCCGATGAGGCCCAATAGCCTCCGGGGGGGTTCCGGTAACCCCCCGGTACTCTGGTATATATCCGATAACCCCCGAAACCATTCCGGTGTCCGAATATAGTCATACAATATATCAATCTTCATGTCTCGACCATTTCGAGACTCCTCGTCATGTCTGTGATCACATCCGGGACTCCGAACAACCTTCGGTACATCAAAACATATAAACTCATAATATAACTGTCATCGAAACGTTAAGCGTGCGGACCCTACGGGTTCGAGAACTATGTAGACATGACCGAGACACGTCTCCAGTCAATAACCAATAGCAGAACCTGGATGCTCGTATTGGCTCCCACATATTCTCTCGAACCTTTTCAATTTGGTATGTTATACATAGATCATCAATTGCACATCATATTTTATTGCATTTTGACAAATCCCCGATAAATCCTAAGCAACTCAAGGACCCTCGGAGAGAGTTGGGGATTTTCTCGAATTTTCATATTTGATTTTCATCAAATAATAAAACGAGGATTTTGGTTTTAATTATTTTTCCCTCCGGAAAATATTTCATTAAAAATAAATGGGAGGAGAAAATATGACTTCTCCAAAACAATTGAAATATTGGAGGAAAAGTGTTAAAATCATTTATTGGAATTTATTCGCAATTTTAATTGCATTAAAAAAATAGTGCACGTTTTCAAAAATTTATTTTGTGTCAAAAAAATGTTCACCCTATTCTAAATTTTCTAACTAGACGGGAAAAAATTGTTTTATCTTTTTTGGATTTTTATTTATTTCTCTACGAATTTTTCGGCGGAACGTTTTAAAAAAAACTGCGCCGCGCCCGACCTGGTCGAGGCCTAGCCGAGCCGCCGGCCCACCCCGCATCTCCTCCCCGCGTACGCAGCGCCGCCGCCGCGCCGTGTCCGGCTCGAGCACGGGAGCCCCGCCGCCTTGCCCCCTCCTCCAAGCCGCCACCCCCCCTCTTATAAGCCGCCGCCGCCCCTCCCTCTCACCCCGTCGCCGCCCCGAGCCCGCCCACACCGCCGCCGCTGGGAGCCCGCACCGCCGCCGCCTAGCGCCGCTGCCCCGCTCGCTGCTTGCGCCGCCGGAGCCGCCCCTCGCCGCCCCGAACCCCGCCGCACCCCGCAGCACCCGCCGCCCCTTGCCGGAGCCAGCCGAGCCACGCCGGAGCCCGCCCCGACGAGGTATTACCTCGCCGTCGTTTGCCGTTTTTTTATTAAAAAAACCGTTCGTTAAAAAAAACCCTAGATCGGTTTATTTCTTCGGTTTTGTATTTTGTGAGCGTTCACTGACCCGTTCGTTTTAACGAACGCGTTCGTCGGATTTTCTCTGTTAACAAACGTCCGTTCTTTAACCGTTCGTTCGTTTTTCTTTTTCGTCGGATTTTTCCGCGATTATCTCAGATCTCGATTTCTGATCGAATCTTCGTTTCTGTTTAACTTTTCGCTCGTTTATCGGAATCAGGCGATTCAAGCGCCTAGAGTTTCGTCTCGAAATTCTCTTTCCGTTTAACCTACTCAAACAAGTTTTTGCTATTGTAAAATTTGACCTAGATCCAGATTAGTAAACGAAGCTTGTTTCTTTCGCCGTTTGACTTTCGTTGCTTCGTTCGAGTTGATTCTTTTTGCAACCCGGAGTTTTTAAGTTGAACTTTCTGGTTGGATCTTTCATTCGAGTTTTACCTGTGCATTAGATGAGTACTGATTGTCTGCTTGTTTGTCTGCGATAGAGTACCCGGAGTGTGCCGCTTGTTACTTCGAATCGCTAGGTTTCTCGGATCATCAGCAAGCCAAGTAACACTTTGATCATACTTTCCATACCCAGTTTTATTGCATTAGATCTATTCCTCAAACAATTGCATGATTAAGATCTAATTAAATTGTGGGATTTGGGAAGTAGTTGATGAGGTAGTACCTATTGCCCTGTTTATAATCAAACCCTTGGGAGTTACTTCTACGTTGCTATTATATTGCTATGCTATGCTCGTAGACGTGGATTGGGTTTGAGAGATATTCATGACAGATGTGAGATTGTTAATAATGGTTTACCTAAGGTGGCAACTAAAACTCACATCTGGGTGGATTGAGGCACCTGGAGAATCCAGTGTTGTCTGTTTGTATAAGGACCGCCACCCAGGCTCAAAGGGATCATAAGATTATTCATGCTAGAAACTTCCGTGTGCAGCCACAAGCTATTATGGGCTCTAGCATAGTTGAGTAGGTTACATGATCTCTTGAAGAGGTGGGCTAGCAGATGTAGGGGAAAGTAGGTGTACCGGTCCACCCGGAGTAAAGAGTGATTGTTCCTGAAAGACTGTGTCTCGGTCATCCGTTTCTCAAACATCATGCAGTGCGAGAATCAAGCGGAGGCGATCGAGTCTTGTGGGGAAAAGTGCGCAAACCTCTGCAGAGTGTACAAACTAATCATGGTTAGCCGTGTCCCCGGTTATGGACAATTTGAGTATCTAGTACCTGGATTATCATTTGAATCTCATCACCATGTTACTTTTAAATAATTTTGTTGGGTTAATGATGACTTTTAATTGGGATTGAGATGTTGTCAACCATCTCAATGTTTCACAACCACCATGATAGTTAAATAAAATTTATTCCTTTGAAGTAGGGAAAAATTGGCTTTTCGCAAAAACTTAGCTGTAGTGCTTTCCACCAGCCATATATGCATGTAGTATAGCATTATTATTGTTCATTATTCTCTATGTGTTACATTGCCAGCATATTCCATGTGCTGACCCATTTTCGGGCTGCAATGTTTCATGTTGCAGACTTTTCAGACGACGAGTAAGGTGCCTTAGGTCGTGGTCTTATACTCAGTGATGCCGCTGGAGTTGATGGACTCACTTATCTTCCAAGTCTTCCGCTGTTATCGTTTTTAGATGGCCTTAAGCCATATTTATCATACTTAATCTCTTTGGAGATATTCGATGTAATAAGTGTGTGATTGCTACTCTGTTATAAATCCTCCATTTGTACTGTGCGTGTCAGCATTACTGATCCAGGGATGACACTAGTGCACAGCAGCACAGACCATTTGAGGTCTGGTCGCTACACTCGAACTCCGATCCAGCCGAGTGTTGAGGGAGAGTTTTGTCAGCACGACGGCGTGGTGACGATGATGATGTTCTACCGACGCAGGGCTTCGCCTAAGCACCGCTACAGTATTATCGAGGTGGACTATGGTGGAGGGGGGCACCGCACACGGCTAAAAGATCAAACGATCAATTGTTGTGTCTAGGGTGCCCCCTGCCCCCGTATATAAAGGAGCAAGGGGGGAGGTGCGGCCGGCTAGGAGGAGGCGCGCCAGGAGGAGTCCTACTCCCACCGGGAGTAGGACTCCCTCCCTTCCTTGTTGGACTAGGAGAGGAGAGGGAAGGAGAGAGGGGGAAAGGAAAGGGGGCGCGCCGCCCCCCCTCCTTGTCCAATTCGGACTTGGGGGGAGGGGCGCGCAGCTGCCCCTTGTCCGCCTCTCCTCTTCCACCAATTGGGCCCATGAGGCCCAATAGCCTCCGGGGGGTTCCGGTAACCCCCCGGTACTCCGGTATATATCCGATAACCCCCGGAACCATTCCGGTGTCCGAATACAGTCATCCAATACATCAATCTTCATGTCTCGACCATTTCGAGACTCCTCATCATGTCCGTGATCACATCCGGGACTCCGAACAACCTTCGGTACATCAAAACATATAAACTCATAATATAACTGTCATTGAAACGTTAAGCGTGCGGACCCTACGGGTTCGAGAACTATGTAGACATGACCGAGACACGTCTCCGGTCAATAACCAATAGCGGAACCTGGATGCTCATATTGGCTCCGACATATTCTACGAAGATCTTTACCGGTCAGACCGCATAACAACATACGTTGTTCCCTTTGTCATTGGTATGTTACTTGCCCGAGATTCGATCGTCGGTATCTTAATACCTGGTTCAATCTCGTTACCGGCAAGTCTCTTTACTCGTTCCGTAATACATCATCCCACAACTAATTCGTTAGTTGCAATGCTTGCAAGGCTTAAGTGATGTGCATTACCGAGAGGGCCCAGAGATACCTCTCCGACAATCGGAGTGACAAATCCTAATCTCGAAATACGCCAACCCAACAAGTACCTTTGGAGACACCTGTAGAGCACCTTTCTAATCACCCAGTTACGTTGTGATGTTTGGTAGCACACAAAGTGTTCCTCCGGTAAACGGGAGTTGCATAATCTCATAGTCATAGGAACATGTATAAGTCATGAAGAAAGCAATAGCAACATACTAAACGATCGAGTGCTAAGCTAACGGAATGGGTCAAGTCAATCACATCATTCTCCTAATGATGTGATCCCGTTAATCAAATGACAACTCATGTCTATGGCTAGGAAACATAACCATCTTTGATCAACGAGCTAGTCAAGTAGAGGCATACTAGTGACACTCTGTTTGTCTATGTATTCACACAAGTATTATGTTTCCGGTTAATACAATTCTAGCATGAATAATAAACATTTATCATGATATAAGGAAATAAATGATAACTTTATTATTTCCTCTAGGGCATATTTCCATCACGCCCACCCCCTGGGGCGCGCCCCCTGCCTCGTGGGCCCCACGTGGCCCCCTCCACTTATTCCAGCACCCACACACTTCGTCTTCCTCCAGAAAAAATCACCACAGAGCTCAAACTCATGTTCTAGCTCGTTTTGCTGCGATTTTTGATCTCCTTGCTCAAAGCTCCACCCACAAAACTGTTTTGGGGGATTGTTCTTCGGTATGTGACTTCTCCAATGGTCCAATTAGTTTTTGTTCTAGTGCTTTATATATTGCAAAAAAATTCTGCTTAGGTGATCCTATTCTTGAGCTTGCATGTCAAATTTATATGGTCCCAAGTAGTTCTAATGCATGATATAGTCTCTAGGCACTTGTGGGAGTAGTTGCTATCAATTTTGTTGAGTTTGGTTCACTTTTATCTAAGTTACTAAAAATTTCAGAAATTTTCAGAAAAGGATGAAGAGATTTTTGAGGGGCTCTTCGAGCCGAAGCTCGAAGGACAAGCATAGTGAAGAGGATAAGAAGCCCAAATATAATCTTCCTCGCACTGCGGAGGCCTCACCGACTTCATCCACGACCAGCTCGAACAGAGTCTATTTATCAGTGGGATCCGGAGGAGATCGCTACCCAGCGGCACCCTGAGGACCCTCCTCAATACACCGGAGAGAGCAGCTTTGATCCGTGGGCATAGACCAACTTAGGCCAAAAGCCTAAGCTTGGGGGAGTACGTATTTCTCACCGATATTACATTCATGTTCACACACTCATGCCAGTTGTCGGTGCTCATACTTTTTCACTGTACTATCCATGCTAGTTTATTTTCTTTTCTAGACTTCTTCTTGTGTGTTTGAAAAATGAAAGTGCGTTAAGTTGACTAGAGGGGGGTGAATAGGCGATTTTTATGAATTCTTCACTAAGGAATTTCAGGGTGAGGAAATTCCTAAGCGAAGAACTACTTGCAGCGGAATAAGTGCTCAGATGTAAACATAACAGAACACAAGCATGGTCATCATGATGAAATGAGGACAAGCACAGAGTACAGAAAGCGTAAACACGGGATAACACAGGATGAAGACAAACAGACTGAAGAAATTGAACTGAGGAAATTGAGAAAGACTTCAGTCGAAGTCTTCAAACAGATATGAACAAGCACACAACAACTGTAATGAGGAAATGAAAGAGTTGAGGAAATAGAACCAGTAGGCTTGGTGAAGACAATGATTTGGTAGACCAGTTCCAACTGCTGTGACAGTTGTACGTCTGGTTCGAGCGGCTAGGTATTTAAATCTGAGGACACACAGTCCTCACCGTATTCTCCTTGATCTAAGGTCGCACAGACCTCGCCCAATCACTCGTGGTAAGTCTTTAGGTGACTTCCAAACCTTCACAAACTCGGTCACTCGGCGATCCACAATTTCCTTTTGGATGCTCTAGACCATGATGCCTAACCGTCTCGAAGATGCACAGTCTTCAAAGGTAACAAGCGTCGGATCCACGCAGGATCAATCTCTTCAGTGATGCTCAATCACTTTGGGTTTGTAGGTGTTTGGGTTTGGGTTTTCCTCACTTTATGATCTTCGCTCAAAGTCCTCGGAGGATTGGATGCTCTCAAATGACAAGTGTCAGTTTCTCTCGGAGCAGCCAACCAGCTAGTGGTTGTAGGGGCGGCTATTTATAGCCTAGGGAGCAGCCCGACATGATAAGACATAAATGCCCTTCAATGATATGACCGTTAGGTGGGTAGATATTTTGGGACAGCTGGCGCGTAGCACAGCAATGGTCGGAAATTTGACTATCAAATTCCTCAGGGCTATCATGTTCCTCACTGTGTAGGCAATCCGCACTGGCGAATTCCTAACTCCTTAGTCAGAACAAATTCCTCAGCGACCAGAAGAACTTCGTCTCTGTCACTGAAGAATATGACTGAACTGTATGAGATTGCCAATGGCTTCACTCGAAGGGATTGCTAGGTGTAGGATTTTGAGTTGAGCATCACATGGACATTTTTCCTTAGTATTTCCTCGCCCCCCTTTAACAGTACGGTGTTTCTTGTGACTCAAGAAAGAGAAAATGAAACTATGAAAACAAAAGTCTTCACGCTCCATGTTCCTCGAATGAATACCAAGTCTTCAAGGTCACACCAATTTCTTCACTTTCAAAGTCTTCAGAAATCCAAAGTCTTCAGTCGAAGAACTTCATTTTTAGGGGTCGACTTTCTCTGTAAATATCAAACTCCTCATAGACTTATAGACCTGTGTACACTCATAAACACATTAGTCCCTTAACCTATAAGTCTTCAATACACCAAAATCACTAAGGGGCACTAGATGCACTTACAATCTCCCCCTTTTTGGTGATTGATGACAATATAGGTTAAGTTTTCAACGGGGATTATCATATGAAGTGTAATTACTGATATTGAGGAATTTGATTGCAAGATATAGAAGAACTCCGCCTGAAGATGTGCATAGTGAGGAATTTGCTTTTGAAGCAATGCACACTTGAAGAGTAGACTCATGGAGATCTACGCATTTGACATATAATATGAAGAATTTGAAATGCATGATGAAATATGGTGACTGATGTAATTCAGCATGCGTGCATTAACATTAATGAGGAGTAAGCATGCAGAAGAACACAGCAAAAGCATCAGACCACCATAGAGTTTAAGTTTACAACTCGATCCAACAAAGTCATCAAAAGAACGAGAGTTGTAACTTAGCAAAAAAACGCCCATATATGTAGACCCGCTTGAAGACTAACTCAAATTTCTCCCCCTTTGTCATCGAATGACCAAAAGGGTTGAAAATGAGGACTAACGCCCCTGAAGAATATCAAGTTGATGGAGGAGCGCCAGCGTTGTTGGGGTCAGTTGTTGTTGTAGGGCCTGCCGCAGTGTCGTCCAAGTCTTCATATTCATCGGTTTCGCGTGATGAAGAATATGAGCTGGCCACCAAGGAAGGAACCTTGACCTTCTTGAATTTCTTCGGAGGAGGAGCAGACCAGTCAAAATCTTCCTTGAGACCCTTTTGCTTCAGATCTTCTTCACCATACAGATTTGACAGAATAGCCCAGGTGCGACTGAAGACTTCATGGAGGTAGAAATGGTTTTTCTTCACTGCATTGTGTGTAGCAGTCATGTTGTGAAGAATAGAACCAAACTGACGCTTAACCCATTTGTGGTTTCGATCCACCTTCTGGTGAAGACTAAGAAGCAGCTCACGGTTTGTCATCACTCTTGGAGTTGTGGCTTGAGGATTTGGCTTTGAGGCATGAGCAGCAGAATCATGAGTAGCAGAATCATCATTGGTGGAGTAAGATGCAGCTTTGCGAAACTGACCATCCAATGGACGAATGCCTTCATCAATAACAGCAGGTGCCTTGCCCTTTTCATCAGCTGAGGAATATGTCCGATTGAGGACTTCAATTGGGGGCAAGTAGCTGAGATGATTCTGAAAATCAGCCTTGTAGTTGAGTGAAGACCTTATTCTGAGGTATCTCATAATCCATGGTGCGTAAGGCTTCAACTCAAATAGAGAGAGTGCAACATTGGCCAGAGTCCTCATGAAGAAATCATGATAATTCACAGGAATGCCATGCATGATATTGAACAGCAGATTCTTCATGATGCCAACGACTTCTTCATCAGACGAGTCGTGGCCTTTGATTGGACTCATAGTCTTCGTCAGAATGCGATAGACTGTTCTGGGCACATATAGAAATTCCTTCACGAGGAACTTGGTCCTTGGAGCTTGAACGGGCTTCAGAGGCTTCATAAGCACTTGTATGTAATGAGCAGTGAGTTCAGGCTCCTGGTACAGGCAACGAGCTCCTTCAAGGGGTGGACAGATGGGCAGGGCGTGAAGTAATTCAGAGGCCGGTGCCTTATAATGAGTGTTTTCGGTCATCCAGTCCAACACCCAAGATTTGATATCATCAGCATCGCTTGTGATGTGCAGGGTTGCATAGAATTGAAGAATAAGCTCTTCATTCCAATCACAAATATCCGTGCAAAAATTGAGCAGTCCTGCATCATGAAGCACACTGAGGACTGGGGTAAAGCAAGGCAATGATTCCATATCCACATGAGGAATGTGCTCGTGGTCGAAGACTTTGTCCTTGTTGAAGAGTAGTGAAGAATAAAAATTTGCTTGGCTGGCAGTCCAGAAGCGTTTCCTTCTAAGACGAGCAGAGTCATACGGGTTGTAGTCAGTGAAGAAAACATGCTCCCCGAAGAAGTCATTAGCCTTGAATTTCTGCTTCTTCGAGAAGGGATCCTTTGGCTTGGGATGAGGAGTATCAGTCAATTGCATCACCACCTCAGGAATCGTAATCTCAGGCTCCACGGGCTGAGGAATTTCAGGTTCTTCTTAAGTGACATCCTCGGTCTTCACTTCTTCATTAACATTTTCTTTAGCACTAGTGGCTGGAATCTCTTCATGGACAGATGGGGTTGCACGAGGTTCTTCAGATCCCATTTGTACTTCAGTGTTGACAGGGGACTGAGGAATTTGTTGCAGTGGTGTGAACAGAGGAGAGTTGGGATGCTGACTTTCCCAAAAGTCATCATTCAGCACTGGGGTTGTACACCCAATGTCCACATCTTCATCTTCACTCATTTCTTCAATGCTGGCCTCTTCAGCAGTGAACTAAGGCATGGGCGATGAGACTATTGGGGTTGAAGGGATTGCATCCGCTTCAATTTCTTCGTCCAACTTCTCTGAAGAAGCAGCAGAAGGAATCTCTTCATCTGATTCACTTGGAATCACATATTCTTCATCAAAAGGAACAAGGTCCTTTGATGGCATGGATGAGACAGGAATGGCATCAATTGGATTTGCAAAAGAGCTAGTCAATGGCTTCATCTTCTTCGGAGCTGAAGAATCTGATGAAGTTGATGCTTTCCTTTTCTTCACTGCTGCACGCTCTGCAGCCTTGGTCTTCTTCACATCTGATGCAGATGGAAGGATCGGAGTTGGTGTAGGTGCAGGAGGAGCAGAGGAATTTGGTTCAATTACTTTAGGCACAACTGATGCAGTTTCCCTGACTTCTTCAGTTTCTTCAGGCGCAACACTAGTGGTTGCCCTGGCAATTTCTTCAGCGGCTGGAATGCAGTCATCAGCCCTGGTACTCTGAGTTTCTTCAGCAGCCTGAATGTCATCAGCGGTGCTGGCATTTTCTTCAGTCGGCTGAGCAGATGCCTCAGCCTGAGGATTTTCTTGTTGCGTTGGGGCTGCAACATTGGAAGTGAACTTTTCAGTGAAATTCACAAACCTGACTTTGGCTCCAAGCCAGTTAGCGCGGTATACGTCAAATTCATCACTGAGTTTCTTGATCTTAGATTGAATAGTGACAAGTTCTTTAGTTGTCATAGAGACAACGTGTTTCTTCAGGAAAGGCTCCTTCTTGTACTGCGCTTTCTTGATCTGCCTGGCCTTTTCAAATTTCCATTTTTCTTCTTGAATGAAGGCAGTCAGCATATGACTTTGGCCAGGAGTCAGCTTGAAATCAGGCATAGGAGTGTTTGGGTCCTTGTGCCAGAGATCAATGTAATCAAGGATCAACTTTGGATCCAAAAGCAGAGGCACATTTGTGCCTTTGGCTCTAGCGGCCTTGAGCTGCCTGTCTCTGATGATTTCAGCAAGTTCTTCATCATCAGCTTCGTCTTCATCAGACGGCACTTGAAAGGTGACCTGCATTTTGTGAGGACTTGGTCGAGAGCCTCATCCAGCAATGGCCTTTTTCTTCAGCAGAGAGGGGCCAGTTGATGAATTTGGTGCAGCTGAGGAACTAGCAGAAGCTCCTGAGGCAATAGAGATGCCTGCTGTCCTTTGGCACGTGGCGAGATGCACAGGTGCTGAGGATTTGGTCGGAGCTGCTGAGGACTTTGGCGGAGGAGCTGAGGACTTTGGAGGAGCTGGAGCAGCTTGAGGAGTTGGCCGTGAGGGCTTTGGAGAATCTGGCCGTGAGGGCATTGCTGAGGAACTTGGCCGTGAGGGCATTGAGGGTGAAGCACTTGGCTTATGAGCAGGCTTTTTAGCCATGGCCTTCTTTGGCTTGCTTGCAGAGGCCTCGGCAGTGGTAGCAGCAGCAGCAGCAGAGTCTTCATTAAATTTCCTCACTGCTTCCTTAGCCATCTTGGCTAGTTTGGCCTAGCGCTTGGCCCATTCATCAGGATAATCCTCACCATGCTTGAGGCTGGTAGGATCAGCTACTTGGCCAGGTGCCAATGGAGGTCTTGGGCATGGAGGATTTAGAGCGAATTTCTTCATATACTTGGGAGTAACATATCTGTACTCCCTCCATTCCCGTGCCCATCTCCTTTCTATCCGTTGTATGCGCACCTTGCACTGATTTTTGTCCTCCTTGCTAAACTTGGCCTCATCAGGAGTGCAATAATCCTTGTATATGTCATCAGGGATCTCAAAAGCAGTATTGATCTCAGGCCTTTTTCCTCCTTTCTGTGGCTTCTTACCGTCAGCCATTTTCTTCAGCTGAGGAATATGAACAACTGAATTTTCTGAAGAGGTATGCAACTTTTCTTCGAGGAATGCTGCAAATGAGTTAAGTTGATGAGAACCTAGTGATTCAGCAGCGGACATGTGTACCTGTGAACAGAGTATAGTTGCGAGGAATTTGGAGAGGTCATATGCGTTCTCAGAGGTTTTTCAAAAAGAACAAGTTTGAGGAATTTGACCAGATGAGTCTTGAAAAATTTCACTAAGCGTTCTTTGTCTTAGGTTCCAGAGTTGTACAGATCGAAAATCCACACAATTGAGGAATCTTGAAGAAAAATGTTGCTTAGAGAAACAGATCAAGAACAGATGACAGGTGAGGTGTTTTAGTGCGTGAAGATTTGAAGAATAAAACACCTTTGAAGATTTTGTAGAAAACATTTGAATCAAAGAGGGTAGTAAAATTAACTTTTAATTACCCTGGACGAAGAACACGACGAACTGGGAAGTGTAGATGTGAAGTTCGTTAGTTCAGATCTTCCACGCCCTAACTTGGCAAAGGAAGACAGCTACGGCGGCGGTGGAGTGAAGAAATCCACAGCCGGCGCGAGTACGACGGCGACGAGGTCGAGGCAGTGAAGCCCTTCCTCACCGGCGATGATGAAGTAGCGGCGGTGCTAGGGTTTGAGAAGCTCGAGCGGGAGTGAGGTCGAGCGGAGTAAAAATGAAGTGAGGAAGGGGAGGGGTATTTATAGCCGAAGTGAAAAACTGTTCGCCCGAAGAAATTGGACGAACGTGCCCCTGACCCTTCTCATTCGCTTGACATGTGTCACCCACGTACTGAGAGGTGGCGATCGTGTGAGATCGTGGGTGAATAGATAAACATTTCACAGAATGCGGAACGGTTTGAGCGACAAAGCCGAAAATTTAGATAAGATAAGCTTTAAAGTTCCGTTCACAAAATCTTCAGCTGACAAGGACATAGTGAAGATTTTGAACGAGTTTCAAATGGAACGCACATGAAGAATTAGTGAATAGACTGGGTTGAGTTTAGCATAGAGGGGGAAGGGTCCGATCACATTCACTTAGTAGAAAAAGCAACTTGAAGAATTAGCAATAAGTGAATGCTATAGAGGACATAAACTCATATATATAATTAGCCAATGAAGAAAAACGACGGAAATGGTGAAGACAATGCAAAGTTGAAGAAAATGAACAACTGAGGAATTTCAAAAAAAACTGAGGAAAAACTCAAATTGAAGATTTTTAACTTTTGGTGGTGGCGTGACCCACCGTATAAGAATGATGATTCCAGACACCGCGTACAATTGTCGTAGGGCTCTGAGAATCAAATTCTTTGTTAATTTCTTCACACTTAGAGTGTTAGTCTTCATTGATTGAAGAAAAACGTTTCTTCGCGTGCTGCACATCTAAGTCATCAATTTTGCATAAGTGTTAGGATGAGTGTCCTTTTCAAAGAACATTCGAAGATTGTAGGATATTTAGCTCACACCGCAACTTGCTAAATCTCTTCTCATCCAAGGGCTTTGTGAAGATATCGGCTAGCTGTTCTTCAGTCTTCACATGCTCAATAGAAATGTCGCCCTTCAACACATGATCACGATGAAAATGATGACGAATTTGAATGTGCTCTGTCTTCGAGTGCTGAACTCGGTTGTGAGCAATCTTGATTGCACTCTCATTGTCACAGTAGAGAGGCACATTCTTCATGTTGACACTGTAGTCCTTGAGAGTTTGCTTCATCCACAGCAATTGAGCACAGCAAGAACCAGCAGCAATGTACTCAGCTTCAGCAGTAGACAGTGATACAAAGTTCTGTTTCTTCGAGGACCAACAGACCAATGATCGTCCGAGGAAATGGCATGTGCCTGATGTTGACTTACGGTCCACACGATCACCAGCATAGTCAGAGTCTGAATATCCAATGAGATCAAAGCCGAGCCCTTGGGGTACCATAATCCAAGTGTTGGTGTGTGAGCTAGATATCGAAGAATATGCTTCATAGCCTTATGGTGTGATTCCTTTGGTGTAGCTTGAAATCGGGCACACATGCAAACACTAAGCATAATATCTGGCCTAGATGCACATAAATACAATAAAGAGCCAATCATTGAGCGGTATACCTTTTGATCAAAGTCAATACCATTTTCATCAGTGCATAGATGGCCATTTGTGGGCATTGGAATTTTGACCCCTTTGCAATCTTGCATGCCAAATTTCCTCAGCACATCCTTGAGGTATTTCTCCTGAGATATGAATATGCCATTGTGTTGTTGACGAATTTGAAGACCTAAGAAGAATTTCAATTCTCCCATCATAGACATTTGATATTATTCACTCATCATATAGGCAAATTCATCACTGTAACGTTGGTCAGTACAGCCAAAGATAATATCATCAACATAAATTTGGCACACAAACAATTCACCATCATAAGATTTAGTGAAAATAGTGTTGGGGAACGTAGTAATTTCAAAAAAATTCCTACGCACACGCAAGATCATGGTGATGCATAGCAACGAGAGGGGAGAGTGTTGTCCACGTACCCTCGTAGACCGACAGCGGAAGCGTTATCACAACACGGTTGATGTAGTCGTACGTCTTCACGATCCGACCGATCAAGTACCGAACGCACGGCACCTCCGAGTTCTACACACGTTCAGCTCGATGACGTCCCTCGAACTCCGATCCAGCCGAGTGTTGAGGGAGAGTTTCGTCAGCACGACGGCGTGGTGACGATGATGATGTTCCACTGACGCAGGGCTTCGCCTAAGCTCCGCAACGGTATTATCGGGGTGTAATATGGTGGAGGGGGGCACCGCACACGGCTAAAATATCGTATCTCAATTGTGTGTCTTTGGGGTGCCCCCCTGCCCCCGTATATAAAGGAGCAAGGAGGAGAGGGCCGGCCAAGGGGAGGTGGCGCGCCCAAGGGGAAAGGAGAAAGAAGGAAGGGGGTGCCCCCCCTCCCTAGTCCAATTCGGACTAGCCCATGGGGAGGGGTGCGGCTACCCTTTGGAGTCTTTTTCTCCTTTCCCGTATGGCCCATTAAGGCCCAATATGAATTCCCGTAACTCTCCGGTACTCCGAAAAATACCCGAATCACTCGGAACCTTTCCGAAGTCAGAATATAGTCGTCCAATATATCGATCTTTACGTCTCGGCCATTTCGAGACTCCTCGTCATGTCCCCGATCTCATTCGGGACTCCGAACTCCTTCGGTACATCAAAACTCAATAAAACTGTCATCGTAACGTTAAGCGTGCGGACCCTTCGGGTTCGAGAACTATGTAGACATGACCAAGACACCTCTCCGGTCAATAACCAATAGCGGGACCTGGATGCCCATATTGGCTCCCACATATTCTACGAAGATCTTTATCGGTCAGACCGCATAACAACATACGTTGTTCCCTTTGTCATCGGTATGTTACTTGCCCGAGATTCGATCGTCGGTATCTCGATACCTAGTTCAATCTCGTTACCGGCAAGTCTCTTTACTCGTTCCGTAATACATCATCCCGCAACTAACTCATTAGTCACAATGCTTGCAAGGCTTATAGTGATGTGCATTACCGAGTGGGCCCAGAGATACCTCTCCGACAATCGGAGTGACAAATCCTAATCTCGAAATACGCCAACCCAACAAGTACCTTTGGAGACACCTGTAGAGCACCTTTATAATCACCCATTTACGTTGTGATGTTTGGTAGCACACAAACTGTTCCTCCGGTAAACGGGAGTTGCATAATCTCATAGTCATAGGAACATGTATAAGTCATGAAGAAAGCAATAGCAACATACTAAACGATCGGGTGCTAAGCTAACGGAATGGGTCAAGTCAATCACGTCATTCTCCTAATGAGGTGATCCCGTTAATCAAATGACAACTCATGTCTATGGCTAGGAAACATAACCATCTTTGATTAACGAGCTAGTCAAGTAGAGGCATACTAGTGACACTTTATTTGTCTATGTATTCACACATGTATTATGTTTCCGGTTAATACAATTCTAGCCTGAATAATAAACATTTATCATGATATAAGGAAATATATAATACTTTATTATTGCCTCTAGGGCATATTTCCTTCAGTCTCCCACTTGCACTAGAGTCAATAATCTAGTTCACATCGCCATGTGATTTAACATCAATAATTCACATCACCATGTGATTAACACCCATAGTTCACATCTCTATGTGACCAACACCCAAAGGGTTTACTAGAGTCAATAATCTAGTTCACATTGCTATGTGATTAACACCCAAAGAGTACTAAGGTGTGATCATGTTTTGCTTGTGAGAGAATTTTAGTCAACGGGTCTGTCACATTCAGATCCGTAAGTATTTTGCAAATTTCTATGTCTACAATGCTCTGCATGGAGCTACTCTAGCTAATTGCTCCCACTTTCAATATGTATCTAGACCGAGACTTAGAGTCATCTAGATTAGTGTCAAAACTTGCATCGACGTAACCTTTTACGACGAGCCTTTTGTCACTTCCATAATCGAGAAACATATCCTTATTCCAGTAAGGATTATTTTGACCGCTGTCCAGTGATCTACTCCTAGATCACTATTGTACTCCCTTGCCAAAATCAGTGTAGGGTATACAATAGATCTGGTACACAGCATGGCATACTTTATAGAACCTATGGCCGAGGCATAGGGAATGACTTTCATTCTTTTTCTATCTTCTGCCGTGGTCGGGTTTTGAGTCTTACTCAATTTTACACCTTGTAACACAGGCAAGAAACTCTTTCTTTGACTGTTCCATTTTGAACCACTTCAAAATCTTGTTAAGGTATGTACTCATTAAAAAAACTTATCAAGCGTCTTGATCTATCTCTATAGATCTTGATGCTCAATATGTAAGCAGCTTCACCGAGGTCTTTCTTTTAAAAAACTCCTTTATGCTTTGCAGAATAATTCTACATTATTTCCGATCAACAATATGTCACTTACATATACTTATCAGAAATGTTGTAGTGCTCCCACTCACTTTCTTGTAAATACAGGCTTCACCGCAAGTCTATATAACACTATATCCTTTGATCAACTTATCAAAGTGTATATTCCAACTCCGAGATGCTTGCACCAGTCCATAGATGGATCGCTGGAGCTTGCATATTTTGTTAGCACCTTTAGGATTGACAAAACCTCCTGGTTGCATCATATACAACTCTTTCTTTAATAAATCCATTAAGGAATGCAGTTTTGTTTATCCATTTGCCATATTTCATAAAATGCGGCAATTGCTAACATGATTCAGACAGACTTAAGCATAGATACGAGTGAGAAAATCTCATCGTAGTCAACACTTTGAACTTGTCGAAAACCTTTTGCGACAATTCTAGCTTTGTAGATAGTAACACTACTATCAGCGTCCGTCTTCCTCTTGAAGATCCATTTAATCTCAATGACTCTCCGATCATTGGGCAAGTCAATCAAAGTCCATACTTTGTCCTTATACATGGATCTCATCTTAGATTTCATGGCCTCAAGCCATTTTGCGGAATCTGGGCTCATCATCGCTTCCTCATAGTTCGTAGGTTCGTCATGGTCAAATAACATGACCTCCAGAATAGGATTACCATACCACTCTGGTGTGGATCTCACTCTGGTTTACCTACGAGGTTTGGTAGTTACTTGATCTGAAGTTTACATGATCATCATCATTAACTTCCTCACTAATTGGTGTAGGAGTCACAAGAACAGATTTCTGTGATGAACTACTTTCCAATAAGGGAGCAGGTACAGTTACCTCATCAAGTTCTACTTTCCTTCCACTCACTTCTTTCGAGAGAAACTCCTTCTCTAGAAAGGATCCATTCTTAGCAACGAATGTCTTGCCTTCGGATCTGTGATAGAAGGTGTACCCAACTGTCTCCTTTGGGTATCCTATGAAGACACATTTCTCCGATTTGGGTTTGAGCTTATCAGGATGAAACTTTTTCACATGAGCATCGCAACCCCAAACTTTAAGAAACGACAACTTTGGTTTCTTGCCAAACCACGGTTCATAAGGCGTCGTCTCAACAGATTTTGATGGTGCCATATTTAACGTGAATGTAGCTGTCTCTAATGCATAACCCCAAAACGATAGTGGTAAATTGGTAAGAGACATCATATATCGCACCATATCTAATAAAGTACGGTTACGATGTTCGGACACACCATTACACTATGGTGTTCCAGGTGGCGTGAGTAGTGAAACTATTTCACATTGTTTTAACTGAAGGCCAAACTCGTAACTCAAATATTTTACCTCTGCGATCATATCGTAGAAACTTTTATTTTCTTGTTACGATGATTCTCCACTTCACTCTGAAATTCTTTGAACTTTTCAAATGTTTCAGACTTGTGTTTCATCAAGTAGATATACCCATATCTGCTCAAATCATCTGTGAAGGTCAGAAAATAATGATACCTGCTACGAGCCTCAATATTTATCGGACCACGCACATCTGTATGTATGATTTCCAACAAATCTGTTGCTCTCTCCATAGTACCGGAGAACAGCGTTTCAGTCATCTTGCCCATGAGGCACGGTTCGGAAGCATCAAGTGATTCATAATCAAGTGATTCCAAAATCCCATCAGTATGGAGTTTCTTCATGCGCTTTACACCAATATGACCTAAACGGCAGTGCCACAAATAAGTTGCACTATCATTATTAACTTTGCATCTTTTGTCTTCAATATTATGAATATGTGTATCACTACGATCGAGATCCAACAAACCATTTTCGTTGGTGTGTATGACCATAGAAGGTTTTTATTCATGTAAACAGAACAACAATTGTTCTCTAACTTAAATGAATAACCGTATTGCAATAAACATGATCAAATCATATTCATGCTCAACGCAAACACCAAATAACACTTATTTAGTTTCAACACTAATCCCAAAAGTACAGGGAGTGTGCGATGATGATCATATCAATCTTGGAACTACTTTCAACACACATCGTCACCTCGCCATTTTACTAGTCTCTGTTTATTCTGCAACTCCCGTTTCGAGTTACTACTCTTAGCAACTGAACCAGTATCAAATACCGAGGGGTTGCTATAAACACTAGTAAAGTACACATCAATAACATGTATATCCAATATACCTTTGTTCACTTTGCCATCCTTCTTATCCACCAAATAGTTGGGGTAGTTCCGCTTCCAATGACCAGTCCCTTTGCAGTAGAAGCACTTAGTCTCAGGCTTAGGACCAGACTTAGGCTTCTTCACTTGAGCAGCAACTTGCTTGCCGTTCTTCTTGAAGTTCCCCTTCTTCCCTTTGCCCTTTTCTTGAAACTAGTGGTCTCGTCAACCATCAACACTTGATGTTTTTCTTGATTTCTACCTTCGTTGATTTCAGCATCACGAAGAGCTCGGGAATTACTTTCGTCATCCCTTGCATACTGTAGTTCATCACGAAGTTCTACTAACTTGGTGATGGTGACTAGAGAATTCTGTCAATCACTATTTTATCTGGAAGATTAACTCCCACTTGATTCAAGCGATTGTAGTACCAAGACAATCTGAGCACATGCTCACTAGTTGAGTGATTCTCCTCCATCTTTTAGCTATAGAACTTGTTGGAGACTTCATATCTCTCAACTCGGGTATTTGCTTGAAATATTAACTTCAACTCCTGGAACATCTCATATGGTCCATGACATTCAAAACGTCTTTGAAGTCCCGATTCTAAGCCGTTAAGCATGGTGCACTAAACTATCAAGTAGTCATCATATTGAGCTAGCCAGACGTTCATAACGTCTGCATCTGCTCCTGCAATATGTCTGTCACCTAGCGGTGCATCAAGGACATATTTTTTCTGTGCAGCAATGAGGATAATCCTCAGATCACGGATCCAATCCGCATCTTTGCTACTAACATCTTTCAACATAATTTTCTCTAGGAATCATATCAAAAATAAACACAGGGAAGCAACAACGCGAGCTATTGATCGACAACATAATTTGCAAAAATACTATCAGGACTAAGTTCATGGTAAATTTAAGTTCAATTAATCATATTACTTAAGAACTCCCACTTAGATAGACATCCCTCTAATCATCTAAGTGATTACATGATCCAAAGCAACTAAACCATGTCCGATTAACACGTGAGATGGAGTAGTTTCAATGGTGAACATCACTATGTTGATCATATCTACTATATGATTCACGCTCGACCTTTCGGTCTCTGTGTTCCGAGGCCATATCTGTATATGCTAGGCTCGTCAAGTTTAACCTGAGTATTCCGCGTGTGCAACTGTTTTGCACCCGTTGTATTTGAACGTAGAGCCTATCACACCCGATTAACACGTGGTGTCTCAGCACGAAGAACTTTCGCAACGGTGCATACTCAGGGAGAACACTTTTATCTTGAAATTTTAGTGAGAGATCATCTTATAATGCTACCGTCAATCAAAGCAAGATAAGATGCATAAAGGATTAACATCACATGCAATCAATATAAGTGATATGATATGGCCATCATCATCTTGTGCTTGTGATCTCCATCTCCGAAGCACCGTGCTTGTGATCTTCATCTCCGAAGCACCGTCATGATCACCATCGTTACCGGCGCACCGTGTTCGTGATCTCCATCTCCGAAGCACCGTGTTCGTGATCTCCATCTCCGAAGCACCGTGTTCGTGATCTCCATCTCCGAAGCACCGTCATGATCACCATCGTTACCGGCGCGACACCTTGATCTCCATCGTAGTATCGTTGTCGTCTCGCCAACTAATTGCTTTTACGACTATCGCTACCGCTTAGTGATAAAGTAAAACTATTACATGGTGATTGCATCTCATACAATAAAGCGACAACCATATGGCTCCTGCCAGTTGCCGATAACTCGGTTACAAAACATGATCATCTCATACAACAAATTATATCACATTATGTCTTGACCATATCACATCACAACATGCCCTGCAAAAACAAGTTAGACGTCATCTACTTTGTTGTTGCAAGTTTTACGTGGCTGCTACGGGCTTAGCAAGAACCGTTCTTACCTACACATCAAAACCACAACGATAGTTTGTCAAGTTGGTGCTGTTTTAACCTTCGCAAGGACCGGGCATAGCCACACTCGGTTCAACTAAAGTGAGAGAGACAGACACCCGCCAGTCACCTTTAAGCAACGAGTGCTCCGAACGGTGAAACCAGTCTCGCGTAAGCGTACGCGTAATGTCGGTCCGGGCCGCTTCATCTCACAATACTGCTGAACCAAAGTATGACATGCTGGTAAGCAGTATGACTTATATCGCCCACAACTCACTTGTGTTCTACTCGTGCATAGCATCAACGCATAAAACCAGGCTCGGATGCCACTGTTGGGGAACGTAGTAATTTCAAAAAATTTCCTACGCACACGCAAGATCATGGTGATGCATAGCAACGAGAGGGGAGAGTGTTGTCCACGTACCCTCGTAGACCGACAGCGGAAGCGTTATCACAACGCGGTTGATGTAGTCGTACGTCTTCACGATCCGACCGATCAAGTACCGAACGCACGACACCTCCGAGTTCTACACATGTTCAGCTCGATGACGTCCCTCGAACTCCGATCCAGCCGAGTGTTGAGGGAGAGTTTCGTCAGCATGACGGCGTGGTGACGATGATGATGTTCCACCGACGCAGGGCTTCGCCTAAGCTCCGCAACGGTATTATCGAGGTGTAATATGGTGGAGGGGGCACCGCACACGGCTAAAATATCGTATCTCAATTGTGTGTCTTTGGGGTGCCCCCCCGCCCCCGTATATAAAGGAGCAAGGAGGAGAGGGCCGGCCAAGGGGAGGTGGCGCGCCCAATGGGGGAGTCCTACTCCCACCGGGAGTAGGACTCCTCCTTTCCTTGTGGGAGTAGGAGAAGGGAAGGGGAAAGGAGAAAGAAGGAAGGGGGCGCCCCCCCTCCCTAGTCCAATTTGGACTAGCCCATGGGGAGGGGTGCGGCTACCCTTTGGAGTCTTTTTCTCCTTTCCCGTATGGCCCATTAAGGCCCAATACGAATTCCCGTAACTCTTCGGTACTCCGAAAAATACCCGAATCACTCGGAACCTTTCCGAAGTCAGAATATAATCGTCCAATATATCGATCTTTACATCTCGGCCATTTCGAGACTCCTCGTCATGTCCCCGATCTCATCCGGGACTCCGAACTCCTTCGGTACATCAAAACTCAATAAAACTATCATCGTAACGTTAAGCGTGCGGACCCTTCGGGTTCGAGAACTATGTAGACATGACCGAGACACCTCTCCGGTCAATAACCAATAGCGGGACCTGGATGCCCATATTGGCTCCCACATATTCTATGAAGATCTTTATCGGTCAGACCGCATAACAACATACGTTGTTCCCTTTGTCATCGGTATGTTACTTGCCCGAGATTCGATCGTCGGTATCTCGATACCTAGTTCAATCTCGTTACCGGCAAGTCTCTTTACTCGTTCCGTAATACATCATCCCGCAACTAACTCATTAGTCACAATGCTTGCAAGGCTTATAGTGATGTGCATTACCGAGTGGGCCCAGAGATACCTCTCCGACAATCGGAGTGACAAATCCTAATCTCGAAATACGCCAACCCAACAAGTACCTTTGGAGACACCTGTAGAGCACCTTTATAATCACCCATTTACGTTGTGATGTTTGGTAGCACACAAACTGTTCCTCCGGTAAACGGGAGTTGCATAATCTCATAGTCATAGGAACATGTATAAGTCATGAAGAAAGCAATAGCAACATACTAAACGATCGGGTGCTAAGCTAACGGAATGGGTCAAGTCAATCACGTCATTCTCCTAATGAGGTGATCCCGTTAATCAAATGACAACTCATGTCTATGGCTAGGAAACATAACCATCTTTGATTAACGAGCTAGTCAAGTAGAGGCATACTAGTGACACTCTATTTGTCTATGTATTCACACATGTATTATGTTTCCGGTTAATACAATTCTAGCATGAATAATAAACATTTATCATGATATAAGGAAATATATAATACTTTATTATAGCCTCTAGGGCATATTTCCTTCAAATAGTAGGGTCAAGTGAACCGGGTTTGAAGCCTTTCTTCATGAGGAATTCCTTCAAGGTATCATACCACGCCTGAGGGGCCTGCTTGAGGCCATACAGGGCCTTATTTAGTCTGAAGACTTTGTCGGGATGCTTTGGATCTTCAAAACCTGTGTGTAGCCTTGAGCTACAAGCCGTGCCTTATTCCTCACCACAAGGCCATTTTTATCTTGCTTGTTGCGGTAGATCCACTTTGTGCCAATGATATTGTGCTTGCGAGGATCTGGACGACTGACCAGTTCCCAGACGTTGTTGAGCTCGAACTGATGTAATTCTTCTTGCATAGCTTGAATCCACTCAGGCTCCAGAAATGCTTCATCTACCTCAGTGGGCTCTGTGATAGAGACGAAAGCACAGTGCCCACAAAAGTTAGACAAATGTGAAGCTCTTGAGCGTGTGAGAGGACCTGGAATGTTGATGTCGCTGATGATTTTCTCAATTTGCACTTCATTTGCAATGCGAGGATGAGCGGGTTGTCATTGAGGAATTTGATCAGCATTTTCTTCAGCACCATTTTCTTCAGGTGCATCAGCATGACGTTCTTCATGTTCTGGAATGATTTCTTCAACAGATTCTTTGATAGGAATGAGATCCTCAGTAGCCTTGAACTTGATAGATTCCTCAGGTGCAGGTTCATCCCGTTGATGATGTGGCAAGCAGTATCAATTGCCTCAATCAAGAAACGACGAGGCGTCTTGTATTCATCAAGCATAGTGTGAGCCATCTCAACAAGAGTCCTGTTCTTGCGCTCCACGACGCCATTCTGCTGAGGAGTATAATGAGCAGATAGCTCATGAGTAATACCAAGTTCATCAAGATAGTCATCAAGACCAGAGTTCTTGAACTCAGTTCCATTGTCACTTCTGATGTTCTTGATCTTCACACCAAAGTTGGTTGAAGCCCTCGAGGAAACTCGTTTGAAGACTTCCTGCACTTCATGTTTGTAAGTGACAATATGCACCCATGTGTAACGAGAGTAATCATCAACAATAACAAAGCCATATTGAGATGCATCATTTGAAACTGCAGAATAATGATTAGGACCAAAGAGATCCATGTGAAGCAATTCAAATGGTCGAGTGGTAGTCATGATAGTCTTCGCTAGATGTTTGGCCTTGGTCATTTTCCCAGCTTCGCAGGCTCCACACAAGTGATCCTTGAGGAATTTGACATTCTCAATGCCAATGACATGCTTCTTCTTCGCAAGCGTGTGCAAATCCCTCATGCCTGCATGACCAAGTCGTCGATGCCATAGCCAGCCTTCTGAAGCTTTTGCAAGTAGGCATATAGATGGTTGAGGTCCTGTAGAGAAATCAATAATATACAAGTCTCCTCTCCTAAAGCCTTCGAAGACTTTGGAATTGTCAGCTTCCATGATCACAACACAACGATACTTGCCAAAGAAAACAACCATATCGAGATTACAAAGCATTGAGATAGACATGAGGTTGTATCCTAAGGACTCGACAAGCATGACTTTATCCATGTGTCGATCCTTCGAGATTGCAACCTTACCTAGACCCAATACCTGACTTTTGCCTTTGTCAGCGAAGATGATATGTTTCAGATGCGATGGAGATAAGGGAACATCCATCAATAGATTCTTGTCACCAGTCATGTGATTTGTACATCCACTATCGAGGACCCACTCATTGACTTTGGGTTGATCATCCTACAAATGAATTAGTGCAGCTTACAAACTCATATACTTCATCACTGAAGAATATGACATCAATTTCATCAGATCAATTTCATCAAGCAATAGAACAGATAAAACAGTATGAGGACGTGAGAAATGAAAGTTCATTTCTTCATGATTAGCCTGCGTCCTTTCAGGCAATTTCAGGTCTCCAGCAAATTCTTCAGATGTTTAAGCACGTCTGGAGACCTGACCCTGCATAAGAGATTAGTTCTTTTTCTTCACCACCCACATCTGAAGGGGTGGCAAAGAGTTCATCACTCTGAGAGCTCCATATGAGAAAGGTGGCATAGAAGCCAGTCCACTTCGTTTCACATAAGAGGAGTTAGGATAAGCATATGAATAAGCAGAGAAATTCTCCGATGACTTATGAACATAATGATTAGAAGAATAATGCTCATATTCATAGCCCTTAGCTCTTCCCTGCGAAACAGAGGTGTTAGCACGATGGTGTTCATATGAGGACTTTGATCCTTTTGAGGAATTTGATCCACATGAGGAATTTGGTCCGTATGAGGACTTGGATCCATATGAAGAATTTGGCCCATATGAAGAATTTGGTCTGGGGTTCCTATTCTTCACAGGTGGTGTCATGATGACATTCACTTGAAGACTTTCAAGGCACCTTTTGGGAACCCAGATTTTCTTTACGGGGGAACCGTTCCTGCAGTTAGTGCCAACATATCTAGCAAATACTTCACCATTCTGATTTTTGAACAGTTTATAGTTGGAGATTCACATGTAAAGCCAGATAAAGTAGATGGATCTACTGGAGGTCCCTTTGTAGCAACCCATGAGGTTCAGCATTGATTTTCCTCTCAAAGGCAATACCCTCTTTCCTAGGGTTCCTGTTGAGGATCTTCTTTTTAAGCACATCACAAAGAGTCTGATGCCCTTTGAGGGTTTTGTACATGCCTGTCATGTACAATTCCTTCAGCCATGCATCACCAGTGATACTAGCAATGTCCTCAGATGAGGAATTAGTGATAGCAGATACATGTGAAGAATTTGTAGCATTAGAAGCATTTGGACATTCAGGTGAAGAATTAGCAGATTCGCATTCAATGCACTTCAAACCTGGAGGAATGAATTCTTCTTGAGAAGCGCTGATTTGTTGAGCAAGTAATGAATCACGCTCCTTCTGAAGATCTTCATAACTCACTCTAAGCTTTTCAAAATCTTTCTTTCTTTGAAGAAATTCATAAGAAAGCTTCTCATGATCAGATAAGAGAGTGTTATGATGACCTTGAAGGTTGTCAAACCTAGATTGAAGTCTCTGAAGACTTTCAGTTAAGGTTTTAGTGTGATCCATTTCTTCACCCAACATATCATCACTTTTATCTAGCATGTTTTGAACCTTTTCAAAATCCTTTTGTTGTTTCACGGCAATCTTAGCAAGTTTAGAATAGTTGGGCTTTAGGTTTTCATCAGATTCATCCTCACTAGATTCAGAGGAGGTATATTTGAGTAACTTGGCACCCTTTTCCATGAAGCAATAGGTGGGAGCGTAGTCATCATTGCCTTCATCAGCCTTGTTGGTGAAGTCATTTTCTTCAGAGTTGACGATGGACTTGCTGACGACTGTAGTAGCGAGAGCTAGGCTCGCCACACCGGACTCGGACTCCTCAGATGCCTCCTCTTCCTCATGTTCCTCAGATTCAGCCTCAAAGTCCATTTCCTTGCCAATGAATGCCCGAGCCTTCTTGGAGTTGCTCTTCTTGTGAGATGAAGACTTTGAGGATTTTGATGATGAAGACTTTGAAGATTTCTTCTTCTTCTTTGAGTCATCAGAACTGTAATCCTTGTATTTCTTCTTCTTTGATTCCTTTTCCCACTAAGGACAATCTTGAATGTAGTGACCAGGTTTCTTGCATTTGTGGCATAGCCTCTTCTTGTAGTCACTGGATGAGGAATCATTGCTCCTTGAGGATTTTCCAAAGCGACCACGTCTTGAGAACTTCTGGAATTTATTCACGATCAGTGCTAGCTCCTGGCTCAGTTCTTCAGGATCACCAAGGCTACTACCAGAATCTTCACCTTCAGATTCAAAGACAGCCTTGGCCTTCAGGGCACGTGATCTGCCATAGCTCGAACCATAGAGATCTCTCTTCTCAGCAAGCTGGAACTCATGAGTGTTTAGCCTCTTGAGGATATCAGCGAGATCAAGTGACTTGTAATGTCCACGTTCTTGTATCATCAGTGCCAGAGTATCAAATGAGGAATCAAGCGATCTCAACAATTTCTTCACCACCTCATGGTCGGTGATGTCAGTGGCACCAAGTGCTTGAAGCTCATTTGAGATGTCAGTGAGGCGATCGAAGGTCTGTTGAACATTTTCATTGTCGAGTCTTTTGAAGCGGTTAAAGAGATTGCAAAGAACGTCAACTCGAGAGTCACGCTGTGTTGAGACTCCTTCATTTACTTTGGACAGCCTATCCCAGATAAGCTTAGCAGTTTCCAAAGCGCTCACTCTTCCATACTGCCCTTTGCTCAGATGGCCACATATGATGTTCTTCGCTTGGGAATCGAGTTGCTTGAATCTTTTCACATCAGTAGCATTCAGAGAAGGTGAGACTGAGGGAACACCATTTTCCACAACATACCATAGATCGTTATCAATTGCCTCAAGATGCATTCGCATCTTATTCTTCCAGTAGGGGTAGTTCGTCCCATCGAAGGTAGGACACCCAGCAGAGACCTTGATCATACCTGCAGTCGACATAACTAAAACTCCAGGCGGTTAAACCAAAATCACACAGAACAAGGGAGTACCTTGCTCTGATACCAATTGAAAGTGCGTTAAGTCGACTAGAGGGGGGTGAATAGGCGATTTTTATGAATTCTTCACTGAGAAATTTCAGGGTGAGGAAATTCCTAAGCGAAGAACTACTTGCAGCGGAATAAGTGCTCAGATGTAAACATAACAAAACACAAGCATGGTCATCATGATGAAATGAGGACAAGCACAGAGTACAGAAAGCGTAAACACAGGATAACACAGGATGAAGACAAACAGACTAAAGAAATTGAACTGGGGAAATTGAGAAAGATTTTAGTAAAAGTCTTCAAACAGATATGAACAAGCACACAACAACTGTAATGAGGAAATGAAAGAGTTGAGGAAATAGAACCAGTAGGCTTGGTGAAGACAATGATTTGGTAGACCAATTCCAACTACTGTGACAGTTGTACGTCTAGTTGGAGCGGCTAGGTATTTAAACCCGAGGACACACAGTCCTCACCGTATTCTCCTTGAGCTAAGGTCACACAGACCTCGCCCAATCACTCGTGGTAAGTCTTCAGGTGACTTCCAAACCTTCACAAACTCAGTCACTCAGCTATCCACAATTTCCTCTTGGATGCTCTAGACCATGACGCCTAACCGTCTGGAAGATGCACACTCTTCAAAGGTCACAAGCGTCGGATCCACGCAGGATCAATCTCTTCAGTGATGCTCAATCACTTTGGGTTTGTAGGTGTTTGGGTTTGGGTTTTCCTCACTTGATGATCTTCGCTCAAAGTCCTCGGAGGATGGGATACTCTCAAATGACAAGTGTCAGTTTCTCTCGGAGCAGCCAACCAGCTAGTGGTTGTAGGGGGCGGCTATTTATAGCCTAGGGAGCAGCCCGACATGATAAGACATAAATGCCCTTCAATGATATGACCGTTAGGTGGGTAGATATTTTGGGACAGCTGGCACGTAGCACAGCAACGGTCGGAAATTTACTATCAAATTCCTCAGGGCTATCATGTTCCTCACTGTGTAGGCAATCCGCACTGGCGAATTCCTAACTCCTTAGTCAGAACAAATTCCTCAGCGACCAGAAGAACTTCATCTCTGTCACTGAAGAATATGACTGAACTGTATGAGGTTTCCAATGGCTTCACTCGAAGGGATTGGTAGGTGTAGGATTTTGAGTTGAGCATCACATGGAAATTTTTCCTTAGTATTTCCTCGACCCCCTTTAACAGTACGTTGTTTCTTGTGACTCAAGAAAGAGAAAATGAAACTACGAAAACAAAAGTCTTCACGCTCCATGTTCCTCGAATGAATACCAAGTCTTCAAGGTCACACCAATTTCTTCACTTTCGAAGTCTTCAGAAATCCAAAGTCTTCAGTCGAAGAACTTCATTTTTAGGGGTCGACTTTCTCTGTAAATATCAAACTCCTCATAGACTTATAGACCTGTGTACACTCATAAACACATTAGTCCCTTAACCTATAAGTCTTCAATACACCAAAATCACTAAGGGGCACTTACAAAAAACCTTAAGAAAAACCAAAAAAATTTAGTTGTAGCTTTTAGCTAGTTTACTTTCCATGCTGGTAGTGGTAGTAATTAAAAGAAAACCCAAAAAGATTTCTCGTTCTTCTTTTGCTTGTTGGGAGCTTTCCCATGTAAATAATTTTATTTTATTTCTTTTCTTTGGGGGTGGAGAGGAGAAGACCATGATTAAAATGTTGAAGTAGCTCTTATATGCATTATTGTGGAATTAACCAAGAGCCTGTATTACCTTGTCTTCTCCTTTGTATCAGATGCTTGCAGATTCCAGCTTAGTCCAATGCACGTGCACTACTATTATTATCCACACCATTCGGTCGTGCAAGTGAAAGGCAATAATGATGATATATGATGGACTGGTAGAGATGAGAGAAGCTGGTATGAACTCAACCTCTCTTGTTTTTGTAAATATGATTAGTTCATCGTTCCTGATTCAGCCTATTATGAATGAAACATGTTTGCAATGACAATTAGAGATTATAGTTGCTTATGCCATGCTTAATTAGCTAGGAGTTTATAATGGTTTACCTTGCATGCCAATATGCTATTAAAATGGTTGTGATGTGGTAAGATAGGGTGGTATCCTCCTTTGAACGATTCGAGTGGCTTGACTTGGCACATGTTCACGCATGTAGTTGAAACAAAATCAACATAGCCTCCACGATATTTATGTTCATGGTGGATTATATCCTACTCATGCTTGCACTCAGTGTTGATTAATTTTAATGCATGTTCATGACTGTTGTTGCTCTCTAGTTGGTCGCTTCCCAGTCTTTTTCTAGCCTTCACTTGTACTAAGCGGGAATACTGCTTGTGCATCCACTTCCATAAAACCCAAACTTATTCCATATGAGTCCACCATACCTTCCTATATGTGGTATCTACTTGCCGTTCCAAGTAAATTTGTATGTGCCAAACTCCAAACCTTCAAATGAAATTCTGTTCTGTATGCTCGAATAGCTCATGTATCAACTAGGGCTGTCTGTATCTTCCATGCTAGGCGGGTTATTCTCAAGAGGAGTGGACTCTGCTCCTCACTCACGAGAAAATGGCTAGTCACCGGGATGCCCAGTCCCGTGCTCAAACCAAATCAAATTAATTGCAAACAAAACTCCCCCAGGACTGTTGTTAGTTGGAGGCACCCGTTGTTTCGGGCAAGCCATGGATTGATGCTTGTTGGTGGAGGGGGAGTATAAACTTTACCATTCTGTTTGGGAACCGCCTATAATGTGTGTAGCATGGAAGATATCGAGATCTCTTGGTTGTTATGTTGACAATGAAAGTATGCCGCTCAAAATATTATTTATCTCTATTTCAAAATTGAGCTCTGGCACCTCCACAAATCCCTGCTTCCCTCTGCGAAGGGCCTATCTATTTACTTTTATGTTGAGTCATCATCCTCTTATCAAAAAGCACCACCTGGAGAGCACCGCTGTCATTTGCATTCATTACTACTAATTTATATTGAGTATGACTATGACTGGATCTCTTTTACCATGAATTACAATGTTTAGTCTGTCCTTGATCTTCAGAGGTGCTCTGCATTTATGTTTTGCGGTCTCAGAAAGGGCTAGCAAGGTACCATCTTGTTATATGGTATTATGATTGTTTTGAGAAAGTGTTGTCATCCGAGATTTATTATTATTGCTCGCTAGTTGATTATGCCATTGATATGAGTAAACATGAGACCTAAGTGTTATTGTGAATATGGTTAGTTCATAATCTTTGCTGAAAACTTGAATGTTGGCTTTACATATTTGCAACAACAAGAGCAAACAGAGATTGTAAAAGTTTTTCTTTATCACTTTCAGTTTGTCAACTGAATTGCTTGAGGACAAGCAAAGGTTTAAGCTTGGGGGAGTTGATACATCTCCATTGTATCTACTTTTCCAAACACTTTTGCCCTTGTTTTGGACTCTAACTTGCATGATTTGGATGGAACTAACCCGGACTGACGTTGTTTTCAGCAGAATTGCCATGGTGTGATTTTTGTGCAGAAATAAAAGTTCTCGGAATGACCTGAAACTTCACGGAGATTATTTTTGGAATTAATAAAAAATACTGGCGAAAGAATCAAGGCCAGGGGGCCCACACCCTGTCCACGAGGGTGGGGGCGCGGCCCCCTGCCTTGTGGGCCCCCTGGAGCTCCACCGACCTCAACTCCAACTCTATATATTCACGTTCGGAGAGAAAAAAAATCAGAGAGAAGGATTCATCACGTTTTACGATACGGAGCTGCCGCCAAGCCCTAAACTCTCTCGGGAGGGCTGATCTGGAGTCCGTTCGGGGCTCCGGAGAGGGGAATCCGTCGCCGTCGTCATCATCAACCTTCCTTCATCACCAATTTCATGATGCTCACCGCCGTGCGTGAGTAATTCCATCGTAGGCTTGCTGGACGGTGATGGGTTGGATGAGATTTATCATGTAATCGAGTTAGTTTTGTTAGGGTTTGATCCCTAGTATCCACTATGTTTTGAGATTGATGTTGCTATGACTTTGCTATGCTTAATGCTTGTCACTAGGGCCCGAGTGCCATGATTTCGATCTGAACCTATTACGTTTTCATGAATATATGTGAGTTCTTGATCCTATCTTGCAAGTCTATTGTAACGCCCGGATAATCATGCTACAGTAATCCCACGCTAATCAGGCCACGTCACCTCTGTTACTGTTGCTAACGTCACAATGATTCGAAACCGTTCCAAAATTTAAATTCTAAATAGTGGCAAACACCCAGAGTTTCCAAAAGTCAAAACAAAAATGTTCGGTGGGTGCCAAATAAGGCATAGTTAATTATGGTGAAGTAAAAACATTTTTAGAAAATGTCTAGATACTTAAGTTGAGTTAAAACAGAAAGGAAAATAAATAAAAAAAGAAATAGAAATGCAAAAAGAGGAAGAAAAGGAACCCCCCTGACCTCCTTGGGCCTTAGTCATCTGGGCAGCCCAAACCAGTAGCCCACCACCCCCGGTCGCCTCCCTCCTCCCTGTTCACCGGACCCAGCGACCGCGCTCGCCGGTCGCCGCCGAACCCTCTCGCCGTCCCCATCGGGGAAGGGATAAGGGCGACGCCCTGCATCCCCTGGCCCCCTGGCCCCACTCCCCCTCGACGCCCCCCTCCCAGATCCACTTCTCCTCCCTCTTCGATCCCCTTCCCCACCTCGCCCGAACGCCACCATCGCCATGACTGCGACCTAGCCACGGCCACCGTGCCCCTCCCGCAGTCCCACTGTGTCCCCGAGGATCACCGCCCTCCGCTACTTCGACTGGCGCAACACGTGGGAGCCCGGAGCCACCACAGCGCCCACGTCGTCACCGTCTTCCTCCTCTGCTCCGAAGAGCTTCGCCGCCGATTCCGCTGCACCGAGCCCTCCTCGAGCACGCTTGAGCACATCTGCAGGAGTACTGTGAGCCTGCGCTTCCTCCCCCTCTCCTCTGAGCTCGATCTCGAGCTCTAGCTCGCCTCACCGTCGTCGCCGTATCTCGTCACCGCCGTCCATGTCACCGCTGCGCACACAGCTACTACAGCCCACGCTTGAGCACATCATCTTGCTCAGCATCGCCGTTAAAACCCGGAGCAACCATCTGTTGGTCCTACCGTGGCCAGCATAGTCGTTCCCCATCGCGTCCGACTCCGGCGTCCGCCAACCTCGACGCCGGCGCCGTCTATGGCCACCCCCGGCCCGGCCATCGCCATGGTTCGATGCAGCTCCTCGCTCTCGACCGAACGCCCCCCCCCCACGTGTCCAACCTTGCTCCGTAGCGCCGTCCCCGACGAGGCCTGTAGCTCGTCGCCGCCTTAGCTCCTCGCCGGCGCCGTTTCCAGCAGCTCCAGCTCCGGCTGGCCTCACCACGCGACGCGACGGGCTCTCCTCGTTCGAACACGCCCGCCCGCGCCCATTTTGGCCGCCGAACGGCGAATCCCGACGCACGACCGCGCCCTCCGCCGCGTTTTGGCTCGCCGGAGCCAACTCCGGCGCCGGCGCCGACGTGGCTGGCCTGGGGCCACCCCAGAGCCACTGCCAGTGGGTCCCAGTTGACTGGGTTGACCCAGTCAACTGCTGACTGGGCAGGCCCCAGCCACTGACGTGCGGGCCCCACCGCTTAATCCTATAATTAAAACATTTTAATAATTAAAACTAATTAGTTTAGTTGATTAGACAATGACAGGTGGGGTCCAGTAGTTAACTAATCTAAATTTAGTTAGTTTAAACTTCTGTTAGTCCACTGTCTATGACAGGTAGGACCCACTTGTCAGTTTGACCTGGTCAGCCGCTCTGTTGACTGCTGAGGTCATCATCACGTCATGCTGACGTCATATTCCTTTTCTGTTAAATTAAATAATTCCAGAAAATGATTAAATCTTTAGAAAATCATATAAAATAATCCGTAACTCGGATGAAAATGCTTTCCACATGAAAGTTGCTCAGAACGACGAGACGAATCCGAATACGTAGTCCGTTCGTCCGCCACACATCCCTAACATATCGAACTCGCAACTTTCCCCCTCCGTTCATATGTTCGAAAATGCGAAACATCGGGAATACCTTCCCGGATGTTTCCCCCTTCGTCGGTATCACCTACTGCCGCGTTAGGACACACCTAGCACCGCTCATTGTCATGTCACGCATCGTCATGCTTATGTTTGCATTGTATTTACTGTTTCTTCCCCCTCTTCTCTCCGGTAGACTACGAGACCGACGCTGCTGCTGCCCAGTTCGACTACGGAGTTGACGACCCCTCCTACTTGCCAGAGCAACCAGGCAAGCCCCCCCCCTTGATCACCAGATATCGCCTATTCTCATCTATACTGCTTGCATTAGAGTAGTGTAGCATGTTACTGCTTTCCGTTAATCCTATCCTGATGCATAGCCTGTCCTTGCTTCTACTGTTGTTACCTTTACCTGCAATCCTACATGCTTAGTATAGGATGCTAGTTTTCCATCAGTGGCCCTACATTCTTGTCCGTCTGCTGTGCTATACTATCGGGCCGTGATCACTTGGGCGGTGATCACGGGTATATACTTATATACTCTATACATGACACTTGTGGTGACTAAAGTCGGGTCGGCTCGTAGGAGTACCCGCAAGTGGATCTTTGTGGCGGAGCGACCGGGCAGGTTGAGACCACCTAGGCGAGAGGTGGGCCTGGCCCTGGACGGCGTCCGCGGTTACTTCAACATAACACGCTTAACGAGTTCTTGGTATTTGATCTGAGTCTGGCCATTTGGTCTATACGCACTAACCATCTACGCGGGAGTAGTTATGGGTATCCCCGCGTCGTGGTATCAGCCGAAGCCTTCGTAACGTCAGCGACTAAGTGGCGCGCGCCGGATTGGACTGGAACGCCACTAGGCTAGGTCTGCTTCCGGCCGCGTACGCAACGTGCAGGTGTGCAATGGGCGATGGGCCCAGACCCCTGCGCATAGGATTTAGACCGGCGTGCTGACCTCTCTGTTGTGCTTAGGTGGGGCTGCGACGTGTTGATCTTCCGAGGCCAGGCATGACCCAGAAAAGTGTGTCCGGCCAAATGGGATCGAGCGTGTTGGGTTATGTGGTGCACCCCTGCAGGGAAGTTTATCTATTCGAATAGCCGTGTCCCTCGGTAAAAGGACGACCCGGAGTTGTACCTTGACCTTATGACAACTAGAACTGGATACTGAATAAAATACACCCTTCCAAGTGCCAGATACAACCCGATGATCGCTCTCTAACAGGGCGACGAGGAGGGGATCGCCGGGTAGGATTATGCTATGCGATGCTACTTGGAGGACTTCAATCTACTCTCTTCTACATGCTGCAAGATGGAGGCTGCCAGAAGCGTAGTCTTCGACAGGATTAGCTATCCCCCTCTTATTCTGGCATTCTGCAGTTCAGTCCACTGATATGGCCCTTTACACATATACCCATGCATATGTAGTGTAGCTCCTTGCTTGCGAGTACTTTGGATGAGTACTCACGGTTGCTTCTCTCCCTCTTTTCCCCCTTCCTTTCTACCTGGTTGTCGCAACCAGATGCTGGAGTCCAGGAGCCAGACGCCACCGTCGACGACGACTCCTACGACACTGGAGGTGCCTACTACTACGTGCAGGCCGCTGACGACGACCAGGAGTAGTTAGGAGGATCCCAGGCAGGAGGCATGCGCCTCGTTCGATCTGTATCCCAGTTTGTGCTAGCCTTCTTAAGGCAAACTTGTTTAACTTATGTCTGTACTCAGATATTGTTGCTTCCGCTGACTCGTCTATGATCGAGCACTTGTATTCGAGCCCTCGAGGCCCCTGGCTTGTATTATGATGCTTGTATGACTTATTTATGTTTTAGAGTTGTGTTGTGATATCTTCCCGTGAGTCCCTGATCTTGATCGTACACATTTGCGTGCATGATTAGTGTACGGTCAAATCGGGGGCGTCACAAGTTGGTATCAGAGCCGACTGCCTGTAGGAATCCCCCTTTCCACACTCCTTGGCCGAAGTCGAGTCTAGACATTACAAAACTTTTACTAACATGGCTGTGTGTCTTACGGGCCCACGTCGCCATTGGGTGGTACTAGGATCTTTTACTCCTCGACCTTTACTCTGGGACTCTGAACTCTCTTCTACTCGGGTTAAACGAATTTACTAACTCTAACACTAGGATCCCGTGACCGCATTCACCCCAAAGTTCGATAAGCCATAGTTTTTTCTTAGAATAGTATTTTGAACAATTCACACACTGTCATTTGACTCATTTGAAATGTCTTTGCTTTCAGATGGAACCCACGAGGCAGGTCGTGCGTCACACGACGGCCATTGGTGCCTCGGGATCACCTGCTGTGCTAGCTGAGATGATGACCTATCTGGGTTATCGCTGGCACCCTGAGTACACCGTCTACGAGGAGTACCAGGACTTTAACCAGGAGCAGTACCGTGCCATCGTCCACCTCTACTCGCGGGAGTATGACTCCACTACTGTGCTGCACACCGCTCATGGTGTTGGAGTGACCATCGATATGGCTGTCCACGATGCTGCCTATGCTGCTCTGACACGTCTTCGTGGAGAGTATCGGGAGTTGGACACCTCCCCTTTCAGGCACATTGCTATCGCATCTGATGTTGGTGCGGAGGGATACTATACTGCTGCCTACTCCACTGTCACCCGAGAGCCCTTCTACCATCAGAACCTGGTTCTGCATGCTGATGGGCTGGATCGAGCTAACCGAGCTCTTCGCCACGAGTTGTACACCACCCGTCAGCACCTTTACCGTGCTCTGACGCTGCTGCACCCCTTTGTCCGATCTAGGGAGCTGCCCCGTTCTGCGATCTACCCAGCCAGGACTGTGATGCCCCAAGGTGTCGGCTGGCCAGATGTGGGAGGCCACTCTCCCGCACTTGGACCTCTTCTGCCTCCTGAGCGTCAGGTTCTGCACCAGAGTATTCGCGGACCCCAGGTTGCTGATGTGGAGTTCCCGATGCGACACTACCAGCTTTCAGGCTACACCTACCTCCACAGTACCTCTTGGGACTGATGTAGGCTTGCTTATTAGTGTTAGATGCATTCGCCGCGAGCCTGTGTGCCGCCTATGTTGTTTTAGTCTATGTACTGAACTTTGTGTACTGAACTCTATGCATGCCCCTTTTGTAAGTTATGCCGACTACTATGTAGTAGCTATCGTGCTCCTTTTCATTATGCATGTTTCATCATGAATGATTCTTGTCTTTGCAAATTTCTCAATGCTGAACTACCCCTGTTATATATGAGCAGGATGGTTAGACCAGGTGGTCGTGGTAGTGGTGGCAATGCCCCACCACCACCTGAGTACATGGCTGGTATGATCCAACAGTTCGAACTGAACCGCCAATTCATGGAAAATATGATGGCTCAGTTTCCTCGCCCCAATATGGACCAGCAACCAACCCCAGTAACTCTGCAGGAATTCATGCGCCTCAATCCAACTGTGTACCGCAGCTCAACTCAGCCTCTGGATGCTGATGACTGGCTCCGTGACATCTCCTATGAGATGGAGTCTGCCAATGTAGCCCCTGCCAGCTATGTCAACTTTGCTTCCTTCTTTCTGAAGGGACCCGCAGCTCAATGGTGGGACAGCCACAGGCGTACTCTGCCAGCTGGAACAATCATCACCTGGCCAGACTTCCAAGCTGCTTTCCGTGCCCGCTTCATTCCTCAGGGAGTCATGGACTGGAAGAAGCGTGAGTTCCGCAACCTCACCCAAGGCAACAAAACTATTGAAGCTTGTCAGCAGGAGTTTCTGGACTTGTCTCGCTATGCTGAAGAGGACATTGCAACTGATGCACGCAGACAGGAGAAGTTCCGTGATGGCCTTCAAGCTGACATCAAGCTCGCACTTCTAGTGCATGACTTTGCTGATTTCGCCACCTTGGTGAACAAGGCCATCAATGTCGAAACTGGTCTGCAGGAATACCAGAGCTCTCACAAGCGCAACCGTGACACGGGCTCATCTTCGGGCCCGCCCTCACAGAAGCGTAAGATATGGATCCCGAACAGCATGTACCGTCCAAATGCATCTGCCCCAAGGCAGACCTATGTTGCACCTCGTCTGCCTCCACCACCATCTAGGCAGTCAAGACTTCCAGCTCCACCGTCCCAAGCTCCTGTTCCCACTCCCAATAATGGCTTGTGCTTCAGGTGTGGTCAACCAGGACACCGTGCTAGATAATGCAACCAGAACCAGAATCAACTGGCCCTTCCAGCAATTGGCCATGGAAGCAACCAGCCCCGCAGCAACAAGGCCAAGTCTTATGGTCGTGTTCATGCCAACCACGTTGATCTCAATGAAGCTCAAGACCAACCTGCTACTGTGATGGGTACACTCCTCGTAAATTCAGTACCAGCATCCGTTTTATTTGATACAGGTGCATCGCATTCATTCATGTCAGAAGATTTTGCATACAAGCACGACGTTAAATGTGAGGAGATGAACACCTCGGTATTGGTCAAAACCCCCGTGGGACAGTGTCAAACCTCCCTGGTTGGCATCGATGTCCCCGTGGAAATCGAAGGGCTGGAATTCTATGCCTCTCCCATTATCCTGAAGTCGTCTAACATCGACCTCATTTTGGGGATGGATTGGTTGAAAGCGCATACTGCTTCTATAGTTTGCGCCACTAAGACCGTCCATCTACTTCACCCTTCAGATGAAATAGTTGCTTACCAAGCTCATCTGGTGCAAAATGCCGAGGCCAGGCTCTATGCATTGAATGCCTTGAACGCCGCACCACTCGAGGGCATTGAAAACATTCCCGTCGTGCGTGAATTCCTCGACGTCTTCCCTGAAGAACTTCCAGGGATTCCCCCTGCTAGAGCTGTCGAATTCATCATCGACTTGAAACCAGGCACCACTCCTATAGCCAAGCGACCCTACAAAACGCCACCGCATGAACTCCTTGAGCTTAAGGAGGAAATCGACAAATCTCTTCGCAAAGGATTCATTCGCCCAAGTTGCTCTCCTTGGGGAGCACCTTCTCTCTTTGTCAAGAAGAAGGATGGGACAAACCGATTAGTTCAAGACTACCATCCTATAAACCAAGCTACCATTCAGAATAAGTACCCTCTTCCTCGGATCAATGATTTGTATGATCAACTGGCTGGTTCATCAGTGTTCTCTAAGCTCGACTTGAGGTTGGGTTACCACCAGATCCGTGTTCGTGAAGAGGATATCCCAAAGACCGCCTTCGTGACTCGATATGGTTCATACGAGTACACCGTCATGTCTTTTGGTTTAACCAATGCTCCAGCCACCTTCTCTCGTCTGATGAACTATATATTCATGGATTACCTCGACAAGTTCGTCGTGGTTTATCTGGATGATATCCTGGTATTTTCCAAGAACGAAAAAGAACATGCTGAACATCTTCGACTTGTGCTGCAAAAGCTACGAGAGCATCAACTATATGCCAAGTTCTCCAAATGTGAATTCTGGCTACCGGAAGTAACCTATCTTGGGCATGTCATCTCTAAGGATGGTATTGCCGTCAACCCTGAACGAGTCCAGGCTATCCTTGATTGGACTCCTCCCAAGAACGTTAAGCAAGTCAGAAGTTTTCTCGGTCTCGCCAGCTATTGCCGTCGATTCGTCGAGAACTTCTCCAAGATCGCCAGGCCTCTGACTAACCTGTTGCATAAGGGCGTCAAGTTCCAATGGACAGACAAATGTCAGGAAAGTTTCCAGGCACTCAAACACAAGTTGACTTCTGCCCCAGTTCTAGCTCCTCCTGATACTAAGAAGGACTTCGTCATTTACTGCGACGCTTCCCGTCAAGGATTAGGCTGTGTCCTAATGCAAGACCGCAAAGTGATTGCTTATGCCTCTCGGCAATTGCGCCCTCACGAAGAGAACTACCCAGTTCACGACCTCGAACTTGCTGCTGTCATTCATGCGCTGAAGCGGTGGCGACATTACCTTCTTGGTAATCATTGCGAGATCTTCACTGACCACCAAAGTCTGAAGTATCTGTTTACTCAGCCAGACCTGAACCTCCGTCAGCAGAGATGGATGGAGCTTGTTGCAGACTTTGACTTGGGTATTTCCTATACACCAGGCAAGGCTAATGTAATGGCTGATGCCTTGAGCCGCAAGTCTTACTGCAACCACCTCCAGGTTCACAAAGTTCAGCCTTCGCTTGTTGAAGAATTCAGGAAGCTGAACCTCCATATTGTTCCTCCGGGTGCACTCGCTTCCCCTCCTAAGGAGTCTCGCAAGATGAACCTCCGTGTTGTTTCCCAGGGTTCCCTCAATACCCTGGCCGTCGAACCAGATCTCTTGGACTCCATCAAGAGAATACAGGGATATGACTCTGAAGCCCACAAGATTAAGCGCTACCTCGCAGAAGGAAAGCCCTCATCCTTCACTGTTGCTGAAGATGGCACTTTGTACTTCAAGGGCCGCCTAGTGGTGCCATGTGCAGAGAAAAACCTGGATATGACACAGGAAGTTATGAAAGAAGCTCATGATACGCCTCTATGTATCCATCCTGGTAGTACAAAGATGTACCAAGACATCCGTCAGAGATTCTGGTGGTCTAATATGAAGCAAGACATTGCTCGTTATGTTGCTGAGTGTGACGTTTGCCGTCGTATCAAAGCAGAACATCAAAGGCCTGCTGGAACTCTGCAACCTATCTCTATTCCTGAATGGAAATGGGACCATGTTGAGATGGACTTCGTCACTGGATTTCCCAAATCACAGAAAGGTAATGATGCTATTCTTGTCGTCATTGACCGGCTTTCCAAAGTTGCACATTTCCTGGCGGTCAAAGAAACGATCACTGCTAGTCAGTTGGCAACGCTCTATATGTCCAGGATTGTTTCACTCCACGGTATTCCATTGGTTATCAGTTCAGACCGTGGCAGCTTGTTCACTTCAAGATTCTGGGCAAGTTTCCAAGAAGCTATGGGAACTCATCTGTCATTCAGTACTGCGTTTCATCCTCAGTCGCAAGGGCAAGTTGAACGCGTCAACCAAGTTCTCGAAGATATGCTTCGAGCTTGTGTTATTTCCTTCGGCAAGAAATGGGAGGAATCTCTCCCGTATGCTGAGTTCTCTTATAATAATAGCTATCAAGCTAGTCTGAAGATGGCCCCCTTCGAAGTGTTATATGGACGAA